>NW_020648860.1:1561552-1677231 GCF_003573695.1 Papaver somniferum
ACATGTTGGTATATATACCCACATGATCTTGATATTTTATCCAAGTTTTAAAGCCTAGGCCTCATAAACACGAATTTTCTACTTAGAGCAGTTTCGAGTGTACATTCGAATAATACACACTCGAAAAGACTCGAACGCTATAATTTAATTCAAGAGGTGTCTATTTGGATTGAAAACATGCTAATGATCAGGACATGTTGGTCTGTAGGCCCACATGATCTTGATATTTTAGCCAAATTTTGAAGTCTAGGCCTCATAAACAAGATTTTTCTACTTAGAGCAGTTTCGAGTGTACATTCGAAAAATACACACTCGAAAAGACTCGACGCTATAATTTAGCTCAACAGGTTTCTATTTTGATTGAAAACATGTTAATTATCAGGACATGTTGGTCTATAGACCCACATGATCTTGATATTTTAGCCAAATTTTGAAGTCTAGGCCACATAAACAAGATTTTTCTACTTAGAGCAGTTTCGACTGTACATTCGGAAAGACTCGAACGCTATAATTTAGCTCAAGAGGTGTCTATTCTGATTGAAAACATGCTAATTATCAGGATATGTTGGTCTATAGACCCACATGATCTTGATATTTTAGCCAAGTTTTGAAGCCTAGGCCTCATAAACACGAATTTTCTACTTAGAGCAGTTTCGAGTGTACATTCGAATAATACACACTCGAAAAGACTCGAACGCTATAATTTAGCTCAACAGGTTTCTATTTTTATTGGAAACATGCTAACGATCAGGACATGTTGGTCTATAGACCCAGATGATCTTGATATTTTAGCAAAATTTTGAAATCTAGGCCTCATAAACAAGATTTGTCTACTTAGAGCAGTTTCAAGTGTACATTCGAAAAATACACACTCGAAAGAGTCGAACGCTATAATTTAATTCAACAGGTGTCTATTTTGATTGAAAACATGCTAATTATCAGGACATGTTGGTCTATAGACCCACATGATCCTGATATTTTAGCCAAGGTTTGAAGCCTAGGCCTCATAAACACGAATTTTCTACTTAGTGCAGTTTCGAGCGTACATTCGAATAATACACACTCGAAAAGAATCGAACGCTATAATTTAGCTCAACAGGTGTCTATTTTTATTGGAAACATGCTAATTATCAGGACATGTTGGTATATATACCCACATGATCTTGATATTTTATCCAAGTTTTAAAGCCTAGGCCTCATAAACACAAATTTTCTACTTAGAGCAGTTTCGAGTGTACATTCAAATAATACACACTCGAAAAGACTCGAACGCTATAATTTAACTCAAGAGGTGTCTATTTTTATGGGAAACATGCTAATGATCAGGACATGTTGGTCTATAGACCCACATGATCTTAATATTTTAGCCAAGGTTTGAAGCCTAGTCCCCATAAACACGAATTTTCTACTTAGAGCAGTTTCGAGCGTACATTCGAATAATACACACTCGAAGAGAATCGAACGCAATAATTTAGCTCAACAAGTGTCTATTTTTATTGGAAATATGCTAATTATAAGGACATGTTGGTCTATAGACCCACATGATCTTAATATTTTATCCAAATTTTGAAGTCTAGGCCTCATAAACAAGATTTGTCTACTTAGAGAAGTTTCGAGTGTACATTCGAAAAATACACACTCGAAAAGACTCGAACGCTATAATTTAATTCAAGAGGTGTTTATTTTGATTGAAAACATGCTAATGATCAGGACATGTTGGTCTATAGACCCACATGATCTTGATATTTTAGTAAAGTTTTGAAGCCTAGGCCTCATAAACACGAATTTTCTACTTAGAGCAGTTTCAAGTGTACATTCGAATAATACACACTCGAAAAGAATCGAACGCTATAATTTAGCTCAAGAGGTGTCTATTTTGATTGGAAACATGCTAATGATCAAGACATGTTGGCCTATAGACCCACATGATCTTGATATTTTAGCCAAATTTTGAAATCTAGGCCTCATAAATAAGATTTGTCTACTTAGAGCAGTTTCGAGTGTACATTTGAAAAATACACACTCGAAAAGACTCGAACGCTATAATTTAGCTCAAGAGGTGTCAATTTTGATTGAAAACATGCTAATTATCAGGACATGTTGGTCTATAGACCCACATGATCTTGATATTTTAGCCAAATTTTGAAGTCTAGGCCACATAAACAAGATTTTTCTACTTAGAGCAGTTTCAAGTGTACATTCGAAAAATACACACTCGAAAAGACTAGAACACTATAATTTAGCTCAAGAGGTGTCTATTTTGATTGAAAACATGCTAATTATCAGGACATGTTGGTCTATAGACCCACATGATCTTGATATTTTAGCCAAATTTTGAAGTCTAGGCCACATAAACAAGATTTTTCTACTTAGAGCAGTTTCGAGTGTACATTCGAAAAATACACACTCGAAAAGACTAGAACAGTATAATTTAGCTCAAGAGGTGTCTATTTTGATTGGAAACATGCTAATGATCAGGACATGTTGGTCTATAGACCCACATGATCTTGATATTTTAGCCAAATTTTGAAGTCTAGGCCACATAAACAAGATTTTTCTACTTAGAGCAGTTTCGAGTGTACATTCGAAAAATACACATTCGAAAAGACTCGAACGCTATAATTTAGCTCCAGAGGTGTCTATTTTGATTGGAAACATGCTATTGATCAGGACATGTTGGTCTATAGACCCACAAGATCTTGATATTTTAGCCAAATTTTGAAGTCTAGGCCACATAAACAAGATTTTTCTACTTAAAGCAGTTTCGAGTGTACATTCGAAAAATACACACTCGAAAAGACTAGAACACTATAATTTAGCTCAAGAGGTGTCTATTTTGATTGGAAACATGCTAATGATCAGGACATGTTGGTCTATAGACCCACATGATCTTGATATTTTAGCCAAATTTTGAAGTCTAGGCCACATAAACAAGATTTGTCTACTTAGAGCAGTTTCGAGTGTACATTCGAAAAATACACACTCGAAAAGACTAGAACACTATAATTTAGCTCAAGAGGTGTCTATTTTGATTGGAAACATGCTAATGATCAGGACATGTTGGTCTATAGACCCACATGATCTTGATATTTTAGCCAAATTTTGAAGTCTAGGCCACATAAACAAGATTTTTCTACTTAGAGCAGTTTCGAGTGTACATTCGAAAAATACACACTCGAAAAGACTCGAACGCTATAATTTAGCTCAAGAGATGTCTATTTTGATTGAAAACATGCTAATTATCAGGACATGTTGGTCTATAGACCCACATGATCTTGATATTTTAGCCAAATTATGAAGCCTAGGCCTCATAAACAAGATTTTTCTACTTAGAGCAGTTTCGAGTGTACATTCGAAAAATACACACTCGAAAAGACTAGAACGCTATAATTTAGCTCAAGAGGTGTCTATATTGATTGGAAACATGCTAATGATCAGGACATGTTGGTCTATAGACCCACATGATCTTGATATTTTATCCAAATTTTGAAGCCTAGGCCACATAAACAAGATTTTTCTACTTAGAGCAGTTTCGAGTGTACATTCGAAAAATACACACTCGAAAAGACTCGAACGCTATAATTTAGCTCAAGAGGTGTCTATTTTGATTGAAAACATGCTAATTATCAGGACATGTTGGTCTATAGACCCACATTATCTTGATATTTTATCCAAGTTTTGAAGCCTAGGCCTCAGAAACACTGATATTATACTTAGAGCAGTTTCGAGTGTACATTCGAAAAATACACACTCGAAAAGACTCGAACGCTATAATTTAGCTCAAGAGGTGTCTATTTTGATTGGAAACATGCTAATGATCAGGACATGTTGGTCTATAGACCCACATGATCTTGATATTTTAGCCAAATTTTGAAGTCTAGGCCACATAAACAAGATTTTTCTACTTAGAGCAGTTTCGAGTGTACATTCGAAAAATACACACTCGAAAAGACTCGAACGCTATAATTTAGCTCAAGAGGTGTCTATTTTGATTGAAAACATGCTAATTATCAGGACATGTTGGTCTATAGACCCACATGATCTTGATATGTTAGCCAAGTTTTAAAGGCTAGGCCTCATAAACACGAATTTTCTACTTAGAGCAGTTTCGAGTGTACATTCGAATAATACACACTCGAAAAGACTCGAACGCTATAATTTAGCTCAACAGGTTTCTATTTTTATTGGAAACATGCTAATGATCAGGACATGTCGGTCTATAGACCCAGATGATCTTGATATTTTAGCAAAATTTCTAAATCCAGGCCTCATAAACAAGATTTGTCTACTTAGAGCAGTTTCGAGTGTACATTCGAAAAATACAAACTCGAAAAGACTCGAATGCTATAATTTAGCTCAAGAGGTGTTTATTTTGATTGAAAAAATGCTAATTATCAGGACATGTTGGTCTATAGACCCACATGATCTTGATATTTTAGCCAAGTTTTGAAGCCTAGGCCTCATAAACACGAATTTTCTACTTAAAGCAGTTTCGAGTGTACATTCGAATAATACACACTCGAAAAGACTCGAACGCTATAATTTAGCTCAACAGGTTTCTATTTTTATTGGAAACATGCTAACGATCAGGACATGTTGGTCTATAGACCCATATGATCTTGATATTTTAGCATAATTTTGAAATCTAGGCCTCATAAACAAGATTTGTCTACTTAGAGCAGTTTCAAGTGTACATTCGAAAAATACACACTCGAAAGACTCGAACGCTATAATTTAATTCAACAGGTGTCTATTTTGATTGAAAACATGCTAATTATCAGGACATGTTGGTCTATAGACCCACATGATCCTGATATTTTAGCCAAGGTTTGAAGCCTAGGCCTCATAAACACGAATTTTCTACTTAGAGCAGTTTCGAGCGTACATTCGAATAATACACACTCGAAAAGAATCGAACGCTATAATTTAGCTCAACAGGTGTCTATTTTTATTGGAAACATGCTAATTATCAGGACATGTTGGTATATATACCCACATGATCTTGATATTTTATCCAAGTTTTAAAGCCTAGGCCTCATAAACACGAATTTTCTACTTAGAGCAGTTTCGAGTGTACATTCGAATAATACACACTCGAAAAGACTCGAACGCTATAATTTAATTCAAGAGGTGTCTATTTGGATTGAAAACATGCTAATGATCAGGACATGTTGGTCTGTAGGCCCACATGATCTTGATATTTTATCTAAATTTTGAAGTCTAAGCCTCATAAACAAGATTTTTCTACTTAGAGCAGTTTCGAGTGTACATTAAAAAAATACACACTCGAAAAGACTCGACGCTTTAATTTAGCTCAACAGGTTTCTATTTTGATTGAAAACATGCTAATTATCAGGACATGTTGGTCTATAGACCCACATGATCTTGATATTTTATCCAAGTTTTGAAGCCTAGGCCTCATAAACAAGATTTTTCTACTTAGAGCAGTTTCGAGTGTACATTCGAAAAATACACACTCGAAAAGACTCGAACGCTATAATTTAGCTCAAGAGGTGTCTATTTTGATTGGAAACATGCTAATGATCAGGACATGTTGGTCTATAGATCCACATGATCTTGATATTTTAGCCAAATTTTGAAGTCTAGGCCACATAAACAAGATTTTTCTACTTAGAGCAGTTTCGAGTGTACATTCGAAAAATACACACTCGAAAAGAATCGAACGCTATAATTTAGCTCTAGAGATGTCTATTTTGATTGAAAACATGCTAATTATCAGGACATGTTGGTCTATAGACCCACATGATCTTGATATTTTTGCCAAGTTTTGAAGCCTAGGCCTCATAAACACAAATTTTCTACTTAGAGCAGTTTCGAGTGTAAATTCGAAAAATACACACTCGAAAAGACTAGAACGCTATAATTTAGCTCAAGAGGTGTCTATTTTGATTGAAAACATACTAATGATCAGGACATGTTGGTCTATAGACCCACATGATCTTGATATTTTAGCCAAGTTTTGAAGCCTAGGCCTCATAAACACAAATTTTCTACTTAGAGGAGTTTCGAGTGTACAATCGAAAAATACACACTCGAAAAGACTAGAACGCTATAATTTAGCTCAAGAGGTGTCTATTTTGATTGGAAACATGCTAATGATCAGGACATGTTGGTCTATAGACCCACATGATCTTGATATTTTAGCCAAATTTTGAAGTCTAGGCCACATAAACAAGATTTTTCTACTTAGAGCAGTTTCGAGTGTACATTCGAAAAATACACACTCGAAAAGACTAGAACGCAATAATTTAGCTCAAGAGGTGTCTATTTTGATTGGAAACATGCTAATGATCAGGACATGTTGGTCTATAGACCCACATGATCTTGATATTTTAGCCAAATTTTGAAGTCTAGGCCACATAAACAAGATTTTTCTACTTAGAGCAGTTTCAAGTGTACATTCGAAAAATCACACTCGAAAAGACTCGAACGCTATAATTTATCTCAAGAGGTGTCTATTTTGATTGGAAACATGTTAATTATCAGGACATGTTGGTCTATAGACCCACATGATCTTGATATTTTAGCCACGTTTTGAATCCTAGGCCTCATAAACACAAATTTTCTACTTAGAGCAGTTTCGAGTGTACATTCGAAAAATACACACTCGAAAAGACTAGAACGCTATAATTTAGCTCAAGAGGTGTCTATTTTGATTGGAAACATGCTAATGATCAGGACATGTTGGTCTATAGACCCACATGATCTTGATATTTTAGCCAAATTTTGAAGTCTAGGCCACATAAACAAGATTTTTCTACTTAGAGCAATTTCAAGTGTACATTCGAAAAATACACACTCGAAAAGAATCGAACGCTATAATTTAGCTCCAGAGATGTCTATTTTGATTGAAAACATGCTAATTATCAGGACATGTTGGTCTATCGACCCACATGATCTTGATATTTTTGCCAAGTTTTGAAGCCTAGGCCTCATAAACACAAATTTTCTACTTAGAGCAGTTTCGAGTGTACATTCGAAAAATACACACTCGAAAAGACTAGAACGCTATAATTTAGCTCAAGAGGTGTCTATTTTGATTGGAAACATGCTAATGATCAGGACATGTTGGTCTATAGACCCACATGATCTTGATATTTTAGCCAAATTTTGAAGTCTAGGCCACATAAACAAGATTTTTCTACTTAGAGCAATTTCGAGTGTACATTCGAAAAATACACACTCGAAAAGACTAGAAAACTATAATTTAGCTCAAGAGGTGTCTATTTTGATTGGAAACATGCTAATGATCAGGACATGTTGGTCTATAGACCCACATGATCTTGATATTTTAGCCAAATTTTGAAGTCTAGGCCACATAAACAAGATTTTTCTACTTAGAGCAGTTTCGAGTGTAAATTCGAAAAATACACAGTCGAAAAGACTCGAACGCTATAATTTAGCTCTAGAGGTGTCTATTTTGATTGGAAACATGCTATTGATCAGGACATGTTGGTCTATAGACCCACATGATCTTGATATTTTAGCCATATTTTGAAGTCTAGGCCACATAAACAAGATTTTTCTACTTAGAGCAGTTTCAAGTGTACATTCAAAAAATACACACTCGAAAAGAATCGAACGCTATAATTTAGCTCCAGAGATGTCTATTTTGATTGAAAACATGCTAATTATCAGGACATGTTGGTCTATCGACCCACATGATCTTGATATTTTTGCCAAGTTTTGAAGCCTAGGCCTCATAAACACAAATTTTCTACTTAGAGCAGTTTCGAGTGTATATTCGAAAAATACACACTCGAAAAGACTAGAACGCTATAATTTAGCTCAAGAGGTGTCTATTTTGATTGGAAACATGCTAATGATCAGGACATGTTGGTCTATAGACCCACATGATCTTGATATTTTAGCCAAATTTTGAAGTCTAGGCCACATAAACAAGATTTTTCTACTTAGAGCAATTTCGAGTGTACATTCGAAAAATACACACTCGAAAAGACTAGAACACTATAATTTAGCTCAAGAGGTGTCTATTTTGATTGGAAACATGCTAATGATCAGGACATGTTGGTCTATAGACCCACATGATCTTGATATTTTAGCCAAATTTTGAAGTCTAGGCCACATAAACAAGATTTTTCTACTTAAAGCAATTTCGAGTGTACATTCGAAAAATACACACTCGAAAAGACTAGAACACTATAATTTAGCTCAAGAGGTGTCTATTTTGATTGGAAACATGCTAATGATCAGGACATGTTGGTCTATAGACCCACATGATCTTGATATTTTAGCCAAATTTTGAAGTCTAGGCCACATAAACAAGATTTTTCTACTTAGAGCAGTTTCGAGTATACATTCGAATAATACACACTCGAAAAGACTCGAACGCTATAATTTAGCTCAAGAGGTGTCTATTTTGATTGAAAACATGCTAATTATCAGGACATGTTGGTCTATAGACCCACATGATCTTGATATTTTAGCCAAGTTTTGAAGCCTAAGCCTCATAAACACGAATTTTCTACTTAGAGCAGTTTCGAGTGTACATTCGAATAATACACACTCGAAAAGACTCGAACGCTATAATTTAGCTCAACAGGTTTCTATTTTTATTGGAAACATGCTAACGATCAGGACATGTTGGTCTATAGACCCAGATGATCTTGATATTTTAGCAAAATTTTGAAATCTAGGCCTCATAAACAAGATTTGTCTACTTAGAGCAGTTTCAAGTGTACATTCGAAAAATACACACTCGAAAGACTCGAACGCTATAATTTAATTCAACAGGTGTCTATTTTGATTGAAAACATGCTAATTATCAGGACATGTTGGTCTATAGACCCACATGATCCTGATATTTTAGCCAAGGTTTGAAGCCTAGGCCTCATAAACACGAATTTTCTACTTAGAGCAGTTTCGAGTGTACATTCGAATAATACACACTCGAAAAGACTCGAACGCTATAATTTAGCTCAACAGGTTTCTATTTTTATTGGAAATATGCTAACGATCAGGACATGTTGGTCTATAGACCCAGATGATCTTGATATTTTAGCAAAATTTTGAAATCTAGGCCTCATAAACAAGATTTGTCTACTTAGAGCAGTTTCAAGTGTACATTCGAAAAATACACACTCGAAAGACTCGAACGCTATAATTTAATTCAACAGGTGTCTATTTTGATTGAAAACATGCTAATTATCAGGACATGTTGGTCTATAGACCCACATGATCCTGATATTTTAGCCAAGGTTTGAAGCCTAGGCCTCATAAACACGAATTTTCTACTTAGTGCAGTTTCGAGCGTACATTCGAATAATACACACTCGAAAAGAATCGAACGCTATAATTTAGCTCAACAGGTGTCTATTTTTATTGGAAACATGCTAATTATCAGGACATGTTGGTATATATACCCACATGATCTTGATATTTTATCCAAGTTTTAAAGCCTAGGCCTCATAAACACGAATTTTCTACTTAGAGCAGTTTCGAGTGTACATTCGAATAATACACACTCGAAAAGACTCGAACGCTATAATTTAATTCAAGAGGTGTCTATTTTGATTGAAAACATGCTAATGATCAGGACATGTTGGTCTGTAGGCCCACATGATCTTGATATTTTAGCCAAATTTTGAAGTCTAGGCCTCATAAACAAGATTTTTCTACTTAGAGCAGTTTCGAGTGTACATTCGAAAAATACACACTCGAAAAGAATCGAACGCTATAATTTAGCTCAACAAGTGTCTATTTTTATTGGAAACATGCTAATTATCAGGACATGTTGGTCTATATACCCACATGATCTTGATATTTTAGCCAAGTTTTGAAGTCTAGGCCACATAAACAAGATTTTTCTACTTAGAGCAGTTTCGACTGTACATTCGAAAAGACTCGAACGCCATAATTTAGCTCAAGAGGTGTCTATTTTGATTGAAAACATGCTAATTATCAGGATATGTTGGTCTATAGACCCACATGATCTTGATATTTTAGCAAAGTTTTGAAGCCTAGGCCTCATAAACACGAATTTTCTACTTAGAGCAGTTTCGAGTGTACATTCGAATAATACACACTCGAAAAGACTCGAACGCTATAATTTAGCTCAACAAGTTTCTATTTTGATTGAAAACATGCTAATTATCAGGACATGTTGGTCTATAGACCCACATGATCTTGATATTTTAGCAAAATTTTGAAATCTAGGCCTCATAAACAAGATTTGTCTACTTAGAGCAGTTTCAAGTGTACATTCGAAAAATACACACTCGAAAAGACTCGAATGCTATAATTTAATTCAAGAGGTGTTTATTTTGATTGAAAACATGCTAATGATCAGGACATGTTGGTCTATAGACCCACATGATCTTGATATTTTAGTAAAGTTTTGAAGCCTAGGCCTCATAAACACGAATTTTCTACTTAGAGCAGTTTCAAGTGTACATTCGAATAATACACACTCGAAAAGAATCGAACGCTATAATTTAGCTCAAGAGGTGTCTATTTTGATTGGAAACATGCTAATGATCAAGACATGTTGGCCTATAGACCCACATGATCTTGATATTTTAGCCAAATTTTGAAGTCTAGGCCTCATAAACAAGATTTGTCTACTTAGAGCAGTTTGGAGTGTACATTCGAAAAATACACACTCGAAAAGACTCGAACGCTAAAATTTAGCTCAAGAGGTGTCTATTTTGATTGAAAACACGCTAATTATGAGGACATGTTGGTCTATATACCCACATGATCTTGATATTTTAGCCAAGTTTTGAAGCCTAGGCTTCATAAACAAGATTTGTCTACTTAGAGCAGTTTCGAGTGTACATTCGAAAAATACACACTCGAAAAGACTCGAACGCTATAATTTAACTCAAGAGGTGTCTATTTTTATTGGAAACATGCTAATGATCTGGACATGTTGGTATCTTGACCCACATGATCTTGATATTTTAGCCAAGATTTGAAGCCTAGGCCTCATAAACACGAATTTTCTACTTAGAGCAGTTTCGAGCGTACATTCGAATAATACACACTCGAAAAGAATCGAACGCTATAATTTAGCTCAACAAGTGTCCATTTTTATTGGAAATATGCTAATTATCAAGAAATCTTGGTCTATAGACCCACATGATCTTAATATTTTATCCAAATTTTGAATTCTAGGCCTCATAAACAAGATTTATCTACTTAGAGCAGTTTCGAGTGTACATTCGAAAAATACACACTCGAAAGACTCGAACGCTATAATTTAATTCAACAGGTGTCTATTTTGATTGAAAACATGCTAATTATCAGGACATGTTGGTCTATAGACCCACATGATCCTGATATTTTATCCAAGGTTTGAAGCCTAGGCCTCATAAACACGAATTTTCTACTTAGAGCAGTTTCGAGCGTACATTCGAATAATACACACTCGAAAAGAATCGAACGCTATAATTTAGCTCAACAGGTGTCTATTTTTATTGGAAACATGCTAATTATCAGGACATGTTGGTATATATACCCACATGATCTTGATATTTTATCCAAGTTTTAAAGCCTAGGCCTCATAAACACGAATTTTCTACTTAGAGCAGTTTCGAGTGTACATTCGAATAATACACACTCGAAAAGACTCGAACGCTATAATTTAATTCAAGAGGTGTCTATTTGGATTGAAAACATGCTAATGATCAGGACATGTTGGTCTGTAGGCCCACATGATCTTGATATTTTATCTAAATTTTGAAGTCTAAGCCTCATAAACAAGATTTTTCTACTTAGAGCAGTTTCGAGTGTACATTAAAAAAATACACACTCGAAAAGACTCGACGCTTTAATTTAGCTCAACAGGTTTCTATTTTGATTGAAAACATGCTAATTATCAGGACATGTTGGTCTATAGACCCACATGATCTTGATATTTTATCCAAGTTTTGAAGCCTAGGCCTCATAAACAAGATTTTTCTACTTAGAGCAGTTTCGAGTGTACATTCGAAAAATACACACTCGAAAAGACTCGAACGCTATAATTTAGCTCAAGAGGTGTCTATTTTGATTGGAAACATGCTAATGATCAGGACATGTTGGTCTATAGATCCACATGATCTTGATATTTTAGCCAAATTTTGAAGTCTAGGCCACATAAACAAGATTTTTCTACTTAGAGCAGTTTCGAGTGTACATTCGAAAAATACACACTCGAAAAGACTCGAAAGCTATAATTTATCTCAAGAGGTGTCTATTTTTATTGAAAACATGCTATTGATCCGGACATGTTGGTCTATAGACCCACATGATCTTGATATTTTAGCCAAATTTTGAAGTCTAGGCCACATAAACAAGATTTTTCTACTTAGAGCAGTTTCGAGTGTACATTCGAATAATACACACTCGAAAAGACTCGAACGCTATAATTTATCTCAAGAGATGTCTATTTTGATTGAAAACATGCTAATTATCAGGACATGTTGGTCTATAGACCCACATGATCTTGATATTTTAGCCAAGTTTTGAAGCCTAGGCCTCATACACACGAATTTTCTACTTAGAGCAGTTTCGAGTGTATATTCGAAAAATACACACTCTAAAAGACTCGAACGCTATAATTTAGCTCAAGAGGTGTCTATTTTGATTTGAAACATGCTAATTATCAGGACATGTTGGTCTATAGACCCACATGATCTTGATATTTTAGCCAAATTTTGAAGTCTAGGCCACATAAACAAGATTTTTCTACTTAGAGCAGTTTCGAGTGTACATTCGAAAAATACACACTCGAAAAGACTCGAACGCTATAATTTAGCTCAAGAGGTGTCTATTTTGATTGAAAACATGCTAATTATCAGGACATGTTGGTCAATAGACCCACATGATCTTGATATTTTATCCAAGTTTTAAAGCCTAGGCCTCATAAACACGAATTTTCTACTTAGAGCAGTTTCGAGTGTACATTCGAATAATACACACTCGAAAAGACTCGAACGCTATAATTTAGATCAAAAGGTTTCTATTTTTATTGGAAACATGCTAATGATCAGGACATATTGGTCTATAGACCCAGATGATCTTGATATTTTAGCAAAATTTTGAAATCCAGGCCTCATAAACAAGATTTGTCTACTTAGAGCAGTTTCATGTGTACATTCGAAAAGTACACACTCGAAAAGACTCGAACGCTATAATTTAGCTCAAGAGGTGTCTATTTTGATTGAAAACATGCTTTTGATCAGGACATGTTGGTCAATAGACCCACATGATCTTGATATTTTAGCCAAATTTTGAAGTCTAGGCCACATAAACAAGATTTTTCTACTTAGAGCAGTTTCGAGTGTACATTCGAAAAATACACACTCGAAAAGACTCGAACGCTATAATTTAGCTCAAGAGGTGTCTATTTTGATTGAAAACATGCTAATTATCAGGACATGTTGGTCTATAGACCCACATGATCTTGATATTTTAGCCAAATTTTGAAGTCTAGGCCACATAAACAAGATTTTTCTACTTAGAGCAGTTTCGACTGTACATTCGGAAAGACTCGAACGCTATAATTTAGCTCAAGAGGTGTCTATTCTGATTGAAAACATGCTAATTATCAGGATATGTTGGTCTATAGACCCACATGATCTTGATATTTTAGCCAAGTTTTGAAGCCTAGGCCTCATAAACACGAATTTTCTACTTAGAGCAGTTTCGAGTGTACATTCGAATAATACACACTCGAAAAGACTAGAACGCTATAATTTAGCTCAACAGGTTTCTATTTTTATTGGAAACATGCAAATGATCAGGACATGTTGGTCTATAGACCCAGATGATCTTGATATTTTAGCAAAATTTTGAAATCTAGGCCTCATAAACAAGATTTGTCTACTTAGAGAAGTTTCGAGTGTACATTCGAAAAATACACACTCGAAAAGACTCGAACGCTATAATTTAGCTCAAGAGGTGTCTATTTTGATTGGAAACATGCTAATGATCAGGACATGTTGGTCTATAGACCCACATGATCTTGATATTTTATCCAAATTTTGAAGTCTAGGCCTCATAAACAAGATTTGTCTACTTAGAGCAGTTTCGAGTGTACATTCGAAAAATACACACTCGAAAAGACTCGAACGCTATAATTTAATTCAAGAGGTGTTTATTTTGATTGAAAACATGCTAATGATCAGGACATGTTGGTCTACAGACCCACATGATCTTGATATTTTAGTAAAGTTTTGAAGCCTAGGCCTCATAAACACGAATTTTCTACTTAGAGCAGTTTCAAGTGTACATTCGAATAATACACACTCGAAAAGAATCGAACGCTATAATTTAGCTCAAGAGGTGTCTATTTTGATTGGAAACATGCTAATGATCAAGACATGTTGGCCTATAGACCCACATGATCTTGATATTTTAGCCAAATTTTGAAGTCTAGGCCTCATAAACAAGATTTGTCTACTTAGAGCAGTTTGGAGTGTACATTCGAAAATACACACTCGAAAAGACTCGAACGCTAAAATTTAGCTCAAGAGGTGTCTATTTTGATTGAAAACACGCTAATTATCAGGACATGTTGGTCTATATACCCACATGATCTTGATATTTTAGCCAAGTTTTGAAGCCTAGGCTTCATAAACAAGATTTGTTTACTTAGAGAAGTTTGGAGTGTACATTCGAAAAATACACACTCGAAAAGACTCGAACGCTATAATTTAACTCAAGAGGTGTCTATTTTTATTGGAAACATGCTAATGATCAGGACATGTTGGTATCTTGACCCACATGATCTTGATATTTTAGCCAAGGTTTGAAGCCTAGGCCTCATAAACACGAATTTTCTACTTAGAGCAGTTTCGAGCGTACATTCGAATAATACACACTCGAAAAGAATCGAACGCTATAATTTAGCTCAACAAGTGTCCATTTTTATTGGAAATATGCTAATTATCAAGACATGTTGGTCTATAGACCCACATGATCTTAATATTTTATCCAAATTTTGAAGTCTAGGCCTCATAAACAAGATTTGTCTACTTAGAGCAGTTTCGAGTGTACATTCGAAAAATACACACTCGAAAAGACTCGAACGCTATAATTTAACTCAAGAGGTGTCTATTTTTATGGGAAACATGCTAATGATCAGGACATGTTGGTCTATAGACCCACATGATCTTAATATTTTAGCCAAGGTTTGAAGCCTAGTCCCCATAAACACGAATTTTCTACTTAGAGCAGTTTCGAGCGTACATTCGAATAATACACACTCGAAGAGAATCGAACGCAATAATTTAGCTCAACAAGTGTCTATTTTTATTGGAAATATGCTAATTATAAGGACATGTTGGTCTATAGACCCACATGATCTTAATATTTTATCCAAATTTTGAAGTCTAGGCCTCATAAACAAGATTTGTCTACTTAGAGCAGTTTCGAGTGTACATTCGAAAAATACACACTCGAAAAGACTCGAACGCTATAATTTAATTCAAGAGGTGTTTATTTTGATTGAAAACATGCTAATGATCAGGACATGTTGGTCTATAGACCCACATGATCTTGATATTTTAGTAAAGTTTTGAAGCCTAGGCCTCATAAACACGAATTTTCTACTTAGAGCAGTTTCAAGTGTACATTCGAATAATACACACTCGAAAAGAATCGAACACTATAATTTAGCTCAAGAGGTGTCTATTTTGACTGGAAACATGCTAATGATCAAGACATGTTGGCCTATAGACCCACATGATCTTGATATTTTAGCCAAATTTTGAAGTCTAGGCCTCATAAACAAGATTTGTCTACTTAGAGCAGTTTGGAGTGTACATTCGAAAAATACACACTCGAAAAGACTCGAACGCTAAAATTTAGCTCAAGAGGTGTCTATTTTGATTGAAAACACGCTAATTATGAGGACATGTTGGTCTATATACCCACATGATCTTGGTATTTTAGCCAAGTTTTGAAGCCTAGGCTTCATAAACAAGATTTGTCTACTTAGAGCAGTTTCGAGTGTACATTCGAAAAATACACACTCGAAAAGACTCGAACGCTATAATTTAACTCAAGAGGTGTCTATTTTTATTGGAAACATGCTAATGATCTGGACATGTTGGTATCTTGACCCACATGATCTTGATATTTTAGCCAAGGTTTGAAGCCTAGGCCTCATAAACACGAATTTTCTACTTAGAGCAGTTTCGAGCGTACATTCGAATAATACACACTCGAAAAGAATCGAACGCTATAATTTAGCTCAACAAGTGTCCATTTTTATTGGAAATATGCTAATTATCAAGAAATGTTGGTCTATAGACCCACATGATCTTAATATTTTATCCAAATTTTGAATTCTAGGCCTCATAAACAAGATTTATCTACTTAGAGCAGTTTCGAGTGTACATTCGAAAAATACACACTCGAAAGACTCGAACGCTATAATTTAATTCAACAGGTGTCTATTTTGATTGAAAACATGCTAATTATCAGGACATGTTGGTCTATAGACCCACATGATCCTGATATTTTATCCAAGGTTTGAAGCCTAGGCCTCATAAACACGAATTTTCTACTTAGAGCAGTTTCGAGTGTACATTCGAAAAATACACACTCGAAAAGAATCGAACGCTATAATTTAGCTCAACAGGTGTCTATTTTTATTGGAAACATGCTAATGATCAGGACATGTTGGTCCATAGACCTACATGATCTTGATATTTTAGCCAAATTTTGAAGTCTAGGCCACATAAACAAGATTTTTCTACTTAGAGCAGTTTCGAATGTACATTCGGAAAGACTCGAACGCTATAATTTAGCTCAAGAGGTGTCTATTCTGATTGAAAACATGCTAATTATCAGGATATGTTGGTCTATAGACCCACATGATCTTGATATTTTAGCCAAGTTTTGAAGCCTAGGCCTCATAAACATGAATTTTCTACTTAGAGCAGTTTCGAGTGTACATTCGAATAATACACACTCGAAAAGACTCGAACGCTATAATTTAGCTCAACAGGTTTCTATTTTTATTGGAAACATGCTAACGATCAGGTCATGTTGGTCTATAGACCCAGATGATCTTGATATTTTAGCATAATTTTGAAATCTAGGCCTCATAAACAAGATTTGTCTACTTAGAGCAGTTTCAAGTGTACATTCGAAAAATACACACTCGAAAGACTCGAACGCTATAATTTAATTCAACAGGTGTCTATTTTGATTGAAAACATGCTAATTATCAGGACATGTTGGTCTATAGACCCACATGATCCTGATATTTTAGCCAAGGTTTGAAGCCTAGGCCTCATAAACACGAATTTTCTACTTAGAGCAGTTTCGAGCGTACATTCGAATAATACACACTCGAAAAGAATCGAACGCTATAATTTAGCTCAACAGGTGTCTATTTTTATTGGAAACATGCTAATTATCAGGACATGTTGGTATATATACCCACATGATCTTGATATTTTATCCAAGTTTTAAAGCCTAGGCCTCATAAACACGAATTTTCTACTTAGAGCAGTTTCGAGTGTACATTCGAATAATACACACTCGAAAAGACTCGAACGCTATAATTTAATTCAAGAGGTGTCTATTTGGATTGAAAACATGCTAATGATCAGGACATGTTGGTCTGTAGGCCCACATGATCTTGATATTTTAGCCAAATTTTGAAGTCTAGGCCTCATAAACAAGATTTTTCTACTTAGAGCAGTTTCGAGTGTACATTCGAAAAATACACACTCGAAAAGACTCGACGCTATAATTTAGCTCAACAGGTTTCTATTTTGATTGAAAACATGTTAATTATCAGGACATGTTGGTCTATAGACCCACATGATCTTGATATTTTAGCCAAATTTTGAAGTCTAGGCCACATAAACAAGATTTTTCTACTTAGAGCAGTTTCGACTGTACATTCGGAAAGACTCGAACGCTATAATTTAGCTCAAGAGGTGTCTATTCTGATTGAAAACATGCTAATTATCAGGATATGTTGGTCTATAGACCCACATGATCTTGATATTTTAGCCAAGTTTTGAAGCCTAGGCCTCATAAACACGAATTTTCTACTTAGAGCAGTTTCGAGTGTACATTCGCATAATACACACTCGAAAAGACTCGAACGCTATAATTTAGCTCAACAGGTTTCTATTTTTATTGGAAACATGCTAACGATCAGGACATGTTGGTCTATAGACCCAGATGATCTTGATATTTTAGCAAAATTTTGAAATCTAGGCCTCATAAACAAGATTTGTCTACTTAGAGCAGTTTCAAGTGTACATTCGAAAAATACACACTCGAAAGACTCGAACGTTATAATTTAATTCAACAGGTGTCTATTTTGATTGAAAACATGCTAATTATCAGGACATGTTGGTCTATAGACCCACATGATCCTGATATTTTAGCCAAGGTTTGAAGCCTAGGCCTCATAAACACGAATTTTCTACTTAGTGCAGTTTCGAGCGTACATTCGAATAATACACACTCGAAAAGAATCGAACGCTATAATTTAGCTCAACAGGTGTCTATTTTTATTGGAAACATGCTAATTATCAGGACATGTTGGTATATATACCCACATGATCTTGATATTTTATCCAAGTTTTAAAGCCTAGGCCTCATAAACACAAATTTTCTACTGAGAGCAGTTTCGAGTGTACATTCAAATAATACACACTCGAAAAGACTCGAACGCTATAATTTAACTCAAGAGGTGTCTATTTTTATGGGAAACATGCTAATGATCAGGACATGTTGGTCTATAGACCCACATGATCTTAATATTTTAGCCAAGGTTTGAAGCCTAGTCCCCATAAACACGAATTTTCTACTTAGAGCAGTTTCGAGCGTACATTCGAATAATACACACTCGAAGAGAATCGAACGCAATAATTTAGCTCAACAAGTGTCTATTTTTATTGGAAATATGCTAATTATAAGGACATGTTGGTCTATAGACCCACATGATCTTAATATTTTATCCAAATTTTGAAGTCTAGGCCTCATAAACAAGATTTGTCTACTTAGAGCAGTTTCGAGTGTACATTCGAAAAATACACACTCGAAAAGACTCGAACGCTATAATTTAATTCAAGAGGTGTTTATTTTGATTGAAAACATGCTAATGATCAGGACATGTTGGTCTATATACCCACATGATCCTGATATTTTAGCCAAGGTTTGAAGCCTAGGCCTCATAAACACGAATTTTCTACTTAGAGCAGTTTCGAGCGTACATTCGAATAATACACACTCGAAAAGAATCGAACGCTATAATTTAGCTCAACAGGTGTCTATTTTTATTGGAAACATGCTAATTATCAGGACATGTTGGTATATATACCCACATGATCTTGATATTTTATCCAAGTTTTAAAGCCTAGGCCTCATAAACACGAATTTTCTACTTAGAGCAGTTTCGAGTGTACATTCGAATAATACACACTCGAAAAGACTCGAACGCTATAATTTAATTCAAGAGGTGTCTATTTGGATTGAAAACATGCTAATGATCAGGACATGTTGGTCTGTAGGCCCACATGATCTTGATATTTTAGCCAAATTTTGAATTCTAGGCCTCATAAACAAGATTTTTCTACTTAGAGCAGTTTCGAGTGTACATTCGAAAAATACACACTCGAAAAGACTCGACGCTATAATTTAGCTCAACAGGTTTCTATTTTTATTGAAAACATGCTAATTATCAGGACATGTTGGTCTATAGACCCACATGATCTTGATATTTTATCCATGTTTTGAAGCCTAGGCCTCATAAACAAGATTTTTCTACTTAGAGCAGTTTCGAGTGTACATTCGAAAAATACACACTCGAAAAGACTCGAACGCTATAATTTAGCTCAAGAGGTGTCTATTTTGATTGGAAACATGCTAATGATCAGGACATGTTGGTCTATAGACCCACATGATCTTGATATTTTAGCCAAATTTTGAAGTCTAGGCCACATAAACAAGATTTTGCTACTTAGAGCAGTTTCGACTGTACATTCGGAAAGACTCGAATGCTATAATTTAGCTCAAGAGGTGTCTATTTTGATTGAAAACATGCTAATTATCAGGATATGTTGGTCTATAGACCCACATGATCTTGATATTTTAGCCAAGTTTTGAAGCCTAGGCCTCATAAACACGAATTTTCTACTTAGAGCAGTTTCGAGTGTACATTCGAATAATACACACTCGAAAAGACTCGAACGCTATAATTTAGCTCAACAGGTTTCTATTTTTATTGGAAACATGCTAATGATCAGGACATGTTGGTCTATAGACCCAGATGATCTTGATATTTTAGCAAAAATTTGAAATCTAGGCTTCATAAACAAGATTTTTCTACTTAGAGCAGTTTCGAGTGTACATTCGAATAATACACACTCGAAAAGACTCGAACGCTATAATTTAGCTCAACAGGTTTCTATTTTGATTGAAAACATGCTAATTATCAGGACATGTTGGTCTATAGACCCACATGATCTTGATATTTTAGCAAAATTTTGAAATCTAGGCCTCATAAACAAGATTTGTCTACTTAGAGCAGTTTCAAGTATACATTCTAAAAATACACACTCGAAAAAACTCGAACACTATAATTTAGCTCAACAGGTTTATATTTTTATTGGAAACATGCTAATGATCAGGACATGTTGGTCTATAGACCCAGATGATCTTGATATTTTAGCAAAATTTTGAAGTCTAGGCCACATAAACAAGATTTTTCTACTTAGAGCAGTTTCGACTGTACATTCGAAAAGACTCGAACGCTATAATTTAGCTCAAGAGGTGTCTATTTTGATTGAAAACATGCTAATTATCAGGATATGTTGGTCTATTGACCCACATGATCTTGATATTTTAGCCAAGTTTTGAAACCTAGGCCTCATAAACACGAATTTTCTACTTAGAGCAGTTTGGAGTGTACATTCGAATAATACACACTCGAAAAGACTCGAACGCTATAATTTAGCTCAACAGGTTTCTATTTTGATTGAAAACATGCTAATTATCAGGACATGTTGGTCTATAGACCCACATGATCTTGATATTTTAGCAAAATTTTGAAATCTAGGCCTCATAAACAAGATTTGTCTACTTAGAGCAGTTTCAAGTGTACATTCAAAAAATACACACTCGAAAAAACTCGAACGCTATAATTTAGCTCAACAGGTTTCTATTTTTATTGGAAACATGCTAATGATCAGGACATGTTGGTCTATAGACCCAGATGATCTTGATATTTTAGCAAAATTTTGAAATCTAGGCCTCATAAACAAGATTTGTCTACTTAGAGCAGTTTCGAGTATACATTCGAAAAATAGACACTCGAAAAGACTCGAACGCTATAATTTATCTCAAGAGGTGTCTCTTTTGATTGAAAACATGCTATTGATCAGGACATGTTGGTCTATAGACCCACATGATCTTGATATTTTATCCAAGTTTTGAAGCCTAGGCCTCATAAACACAAATTTTCTACTTAGAGTAGTTTCGAGTGTACATTCGAATAATACACACTCGAAAAGACTCGAACGCTAAAATTTAACTCAAGAGGTGTCTATTTTTATGGGAAACATGCTAATGATCAGGACATGTTGGTATATTGACCCACATGATATTGATTTTTTAGCCAAGGTTTGAAGCCTAGGCCCCATAAACACGAATTTTCTACTTAGAGCAGTTTCGAGCGTACATTCGAATAATACACACTCGAAAAGAATCGAACGCTATAATTTAGCTCAACAAGTGTCTATTTTTATTGGAAATATGCTAATTATAAGGACATGTTGGTCTATAGACCCACATGATCTTATTATTTTATCCAAATTTTGAAGTCTAGGCCTCATAAACAAGATTTGTCTACTTAGAGCAGTTTCGAGTGTACATTCGAAAAATACACACTCGAAAAGACTCGAACGCTATAATTTAATTCAAGAGGTGTTTATTTTGATTGAAAACATGCTAATGATCAGGACATGTTGGTCTATAGACCCACATGATCTTGATATTTTAGTAAAGTTTTGAAGCCTAGGCCTCATAAACACGAATTTTCTACTTAGAGCAGTTTCAAGTGTACATTCGAATAATACACACTCGAAAAGAATCGAACGCTATAATTTAGCTCAACAAGTGTCTATTTTTATTGGCAATATGCTAATTATCAAGACATGTTGGTCTATAGACCCACATGATCTTAATGTTTTATCCAAATTTTGAAGTCTAGGCCTCATAAACAAGATTTGTCTACTTAGAGCAGTTTCGAGTGTACATTCGAAAAATACACACTCGAAAGACTCGAACGCTATAATTTAATTCAAGAGGTGTCTATTTTGATTGAAAACATTCTAATTATCAAGACATGTTGGTATATATACCCACATGATCTTGATATTTTAGCCAAGGTTTGAAGCCTAGGCCTCATAAACACGAATTTTCTACTTAGAGCAGTTTCGAGCGTACATTCGAATAATACACACTCGAAAAGAATCGAACGCTTTAATTTAGCTCAACAGGTGTCTATTTTTATTGGAAACATGCTAATTATCAGGACATGTTGGTCTATATACCCACATGATCTTGATATTTTAGCTAAGTTTTAAAGCCTAGGCCTCATAAACACGAATTTTCTACTTAGAGCAGTTTCGAGTGTACATTCGAATAATACACACTCGAAAAGACTCGAACGCTATAATTTAATTCAAGAGGTGTCTATTTGGATTGAAAACATGCTAATGGTCAGGACATGTTGGGCTGTAGGCCCACATGATCTTGATATTTTAGCCAAATTTTGAAGTCTAGGCCTCATAAACAAGATTTTTCTACTTAGAGCAGTTTCGAGTGTACATTCGAAAAATACACACTCGAAAAGACTCGACGCTATAATTTAGCTCAACAGGTTTCTATTTTGATTGAAAACAAGCTAATTATCAGGACATGTTGGTCTATAGACCCACATGATCTTGATATTTTATCCAAGTTTTGAAGCCTAGGCCTCATAAACAAGATTTTTCTACTTAGAGCAGTTTCGAGTGTACATTCGAAAAATACACACTCGAAAAGACTCGAACACTATTATTTAGCTCAACCGATGTCTATTTTGATTGAAAACATGCTAATTATCAGGACATGTTGGTCTATAGAACCACATGATCTTGATATTTTAGCCAAGTTTTGAAGCCTAGGCCTCATAAACACGAATTTTCTACTTAGAGCAGTTTCGAGTGTACATTTGAAAAATACACACTCGAAAAGACTCGAACGCTATAATGTAGCTCAAGAAATGTCTATTTTGATTGGAAACATGCTAATGATCAGGACATGTTGGTCTATAGACCCACATGATTTTGATATTTTAGCCAAATTTTGAAGTCTACGCCACATAAACAAGATTTTTCTACTTAGAGCAGTTTCGACTGTACATTCGAAAAGACTCGAACGCCATAATTTAGCTCAAGAGGTGTCTATTTTGATTGAAAACATGCTAATTATCAGGATATGTTGGTCTATAGACCCACCTGATCTTGATAATTTAGCAAAGTTTTGAAGCCTAGGCCTCATAAACACGAATTTTCTACTTAGAGCAGTTTCGAGTGTACATTCGAATAATACACACTCGAAAAGACTCCAACGCTATAATTTAGCTCAACAGGTTTCTATTTTGATTGAAAACATGCTAATTATCAGGACATGTTGGTCTATAGACCCACATGATCTTGATATTTTAGCAAAATTTTGAAATCTAGGCCTCATAAACAAGATTTGTCTACTTAGAGCAGTTTCAAGTGTACATTCGAAAAATACACACTCGAAAAGACTCGAACGCTATAATTTAGATCAACAGGTTTCTATTTTTATTGGAAACATGCTAATGATCAGGACATGTTGGTCTATAGACCCAGATGATCTTGATATTTTAGCAAAATTTTGAAATCTAGGCCTCATAAACAAGATTTGTCTACTTAGTGCAGTTTCGAGTATACATTCGAAAAATACACACTCGAAAAGACTCGAACGCTATAATTTATCTCAAGAGGTGTCTATTTTGATTGAAAACATGCTATTGATCAGGACATGTTGGTCTATAGACCACATGATCTTGATATTTTAGCCAAATTTTGAAGCCTAGGCCTCATAAACACAAATCTTCTACTTAGAGCAGTTTCGAGTGTACATTCGAATAATACACACTCGAAAAGACTCGAACGCTATAATTTAACTCAAGAGGTGTCTATTTTTATGGGAAACATGCTAATGATCAGGCCATGTTGGTATATTTACCCACATGATATTGATATTTTAGCCAAGGTTTGAAGCCTAGGCCCCATAAACACGAATTTTCTACTTAGAGCAGTTTCGAGCGTACATTCGAATAATATACACTCGAAAAGAATCGAACGCTATAATTTAGCTCAACAAGTGTCTATTTTTATTGGAAATATGCTAATTATCAAGACATGTTGGTCTATAGACCCACATGATCTTAATATTTTATCCAAATTTTGAAGTCTAGGCCTCATAAACAAGATTTGTCTACTTAGAGCAGTTTCGAGTGTACATTCGAAAAATACACACTCGAAAAGACTCGAACGCTATAATTTAATTCAAGAGGTGTTTATTTTGATTGAAAACATGCTAATGATCAGGACATGTTGGTCTATAGACCCACATGATCTTGATATTTTAGTAAAGTTTTGAAGCCTAGGCCTCATAAACACGAATTTTCTACTTAGAGCAGTTTCAAGTGTACATTCGAATAATACACACTCGAAAAGAATCGAACGCTATAATTTAGCTCAAGAGGTGTCTATTTTGATTGGAAACATGCTAATGATCAAGACATGTTGGCCTATAGACCCACATGATCTTGATATTTTAGCCAAATTTTGAAGTCTAGGCCTCATAAACAAGATTTGTCTACTTAAAGCAGTTTGGAGTGTACATTCGAAAAATACACACTCGAAAAGACTCGAACGCTAAAATTTAGCTCAAGAGGTGTCTATTTTGATTGAAAACACGCTAATTATCATGACATGTTGGTATATATACCCACACGATCTTGATATTTTAGCCAATTTTTGAAGCCTAGGCTTCATAAACAAGATTTGTCTACTTAGAGCAGTTTCGAGTGTACATTCGAAAAATACACACTCGAAAAGACTCGAACGCTATAATTTAACTCAAGAGGTGTCTATTTTTATTGGAAACATGCTAATGATCAGGACATGTTGGTATCTTGACCCACATGATCTTGATATTTTAGCCAAGGTTTGAAGCCTAGGCCTCATAAACACGAATTTTCTACTTAGAGAAGTTTCGAGTGTACATTCGAAAAATACACACTCGAAAAGACTCGAACGCTATAATTTAGCTCAAGAGGTGTCTATTTTGATTGGAAACATGCTAATGATCAGGACATGTTGGTCTATAGACCCACATGATCTTGATATTTTAGCCAAATTTTGAAGTCTAGGCCACATAAACAAGATTTTTCTACTTAGAACAGTTTCGACTGTACATTCGAAAAGACTCGAACGCTATAATTTAGCTCAAGAGGTGTCTATTTTGATTGAAAACATGCTAATTATCAGGATATGTTGGTCTATAGACCCACATGATCTTGATATTTTAGCCAAGTTTTGAAGCCTAGGCCTCATAAACACGAATTTTCTACTTAGAGCAGTTTCGAGTGTACATTCGAATAATACACACTCGAAAAGACTCGAACGCTATAATTTAGCTCAACAGGTTTCTATTTTGATTGAAAACATGTTAATTATCAGGACATGTTGGTCTATAGACCCACATGATCTTGATATTTTAGCAAAATTTTGAAATATAGGCCTCATAAACAAGATTTGTCTACTTAGAGCAGTTTCAAGTGTACATTCGAAAAATACACACTCGAAAAAACTCGAACGCTATAATTTAGCTCAACAGGTTTCTATTTTTATTGGAAACATGTTAATGATCAGAACATGTTGGTCTATAGACCCAGATGATCTTGATATTTTAGCAAAATTTTGAAGTCTAGGCCACATAAACAAGATTTTTCTACTTAGAGCAGTTTCGACTGTACATTCGAAAAGAATCGAACGCTATAATTTAGCTCAAGAGGTGTCTATTTTGATTGAAAACATGCTAATTATCAGGATATGTTGGTATATAGACCCACATGATCTTGATATTTTAGCCAAGTTTTGAAGCCTAGGCCTCATAAACACGAATTTTCTACTTAGAGCAGTTTCGAGTGTACATTCGAATAATACACACTCGAAAAGACTCGAACGCTATAATTTAGCTCAACATGTGTCTATTTTTATTGGAAATATGCTAATGATCAGGACATGTTGGTCTATAGACCCACATGATCTTGTTATTTTAGCCAAATTTTGAAGCCTAGGCCTCATAAACACGAATTTTCTACTTAGAGCAGTTTCGAGTGTACATTCGAATAATACACACTCGAAAAGACTCTAACGCTATAATTTAGCTCAACAGGTGTCTATTTTTATTGGAAACATGCTAATGATCAGGACATGTTGGTCTATAGACCCACATGATCTTGATATTTTATCCAAATTTTGAAGTCTAGGCCTCATAAACAAGATTTGTCTACTTAGAGCAGTTTCGAGTGTACATTCGAAAAATACACACTCGAAAAGACTCGAACGCTATAATTTAATTCAAGAGGTGTTTATTTTGATTGAAAACATGCTAATGATCAGGACATGTTGGTCTATAGACCCACATGATCTTGATATTTTAGTAAAGTTTTGAAGCCTAGGCCTCATAAACACGAATTTTCTACTTATAGCAGTTTCAAGTGTACATTCGAATAATACACACTCGAAAAGAATCGAACGCTATAATTTAGATCAAGAGGTGTCTATTTTGATTGGAAACATGCTAATGATCAAGACATGTTGGCCTATAGACCCACATGATCTTGATATTTTAGCCAAATTTTGAAGTCTAGGCCTCATAAACAAGATTTGTCTACTTAGAGCAGTTTGGAGTGTACATTCGAAAAATACACACTCGAAAAGACTCGAACGCTAAAATTTAGCTCAAGAGGTGTCTATTTTGATTGAAAACACGCTAATTATCAGGACATGTTGGTCTATAGACCCACATGATCTTGATATTTTATCCAAGTTTTGAAGCCTAGGCTTCATAAACAAGATTTGTCTACTTAGAGCAGTTTCGAGTGTACATTCGAAAAATACACACTCGAAAAGACTCGAACGCTATAATTTAACTCAAGAGGTGTCTATTTTTATTGGAAACATGCTAATGATCAGGACATGTTGGTATCTTGACCCACATGATCTTGATATTTTAGCCAAGGTTTGAAGCCTAAGCCTCATAAACACGAAGTTTCTACTTAGAGCAGTTTCGAGCGTACATTCGAATAATACACACTCGAAAAGAATCGAACGCTATAATTTAGCTCAACAAGTGTCCATTTTTATTGGAAATATGCTAATTATCAAGACATGTTGGTCTATAGACCCACATGATCTTAATATTTTATCCAAATTTTGAAGTCTAGGCCTCATAAACAAGATTTGTCTACTTAGAGCAGTTTCGAGTGTACATTCGAAAAATACACACTCGAAAGACTCGAACGCTATAATTTAATTCAACAGGTGTCTATTTTGATTGAAAACATGCTAATTATCAGGACATGTTGGTCTATAGACCCACATGATCTTGATATTTTAGCCAAGGTTTGAAGCCTAGGCCTCATAAACACGAATTTTCTACTTAGAGCAGTTTCGAGCGTACATTCGAATAATACACACTCGAAAAGAATCGAACGCTATAATTTAGCTCAACAGGTGTCTATTTTTATTGGAAACATGCTAATTATCAGGACATGTTGGTATATATACCCACATGATCTTGATATTTTATCCAAGTTTTAAAGCCTAGGCCTCATAAACACAAATTTTCTACTTAGAGCAGTTTCGAGTGTACATTCAAATAATACACACTCGAAAAGACTCGAACGCTATAATTTAACTCAAGAGGTGTCTATTTTTATGGGAAACATGCTAATGATCAGGACATGTTGGTCTATAGACCCACATGATCTTAATATTTTATCCAAGGTTTGAAGCCTAGTCCCCATAAACACGAATTTTCTACTTAGAGCAGTTTCGAGCGTACATTCGAATAATACACACTCGAAGAGAATCGAACGCAATAATTTAGCTCAACAAGTGTCTATTTTTATTGGAAATATGCTAATTATAAGGACATGTTGGTCTATAGACCCACATGATCTTAATATTTTATCCAAATTTTGAAGTCTAGGCCTCATAAACAAGATTTGTCTACTTAGAGCAGTTTCGAGTGTACATTCGAACAATACACACTCGAAAAGACTCGAACGCTATAATTTAATTCAAGAGGTGTTTATTTTGATTGAAAACATGCTAATGATCAGGACATGTTGGTCTATAGACCCACATGATCTTGATATTTTAGTAAAGTTTTGAAGCCTAGGCCTCATAAACACGAATTTTCTACTTAGAGCAGTTTCAAGTGTACATTCGAATAATACACACTCGAAAAGAATCGAACGCTATAATTTAGCTCAACAAGTGTCTATTTTTATTGGCAATATGCTAATTATCAAGACATGTTGGTCTATAGACCCACATGATCTTAATGTTTTATCCAAATTTTGAAGTCTAGGCCTCATAAACAAGATTTGTCTACTTATAGCAGTTTCGAGTGTACATTCGAAAAATACACACTCGAAAGACTCGAACGCTATAATTTAATTCAAGAGGTGTCTATTTTGATTGAAAACATTCTAATTATCAAGACATGTTGGTCTATAGACCCACATGATCTTGATATTTTAGCCAAGGTTTGAAGCCTAGGCCTCATAAACACGAATTTTCTACTTAGAGCAGTTTCGAGCGTACATTCGAATAATACACACTCGAAAAGAATCGAACGCTTTAATTTAGCTCAACAGGTGTCTATTTTTATTGGAAACATGCTAATTATCAGGACATGTTGGTCTATATACCCACATGATCTTGATATTTTAGCCAAGTTTTAAAGCCTAGGCCTCATAAACACGAATTTTCTACTTAGAGCAGTTTCGAGTGTACATTCGAATAATACACACTCGAAAAGACTCGAACGCTATAATTTAATTCAAGAGGTGTCTATTTGGATTGAAAACATGCTAATGATCATGACATGTTGGGCTGTAGGCCCACATGATCTTGATATTTTAGCCAAATTTTGAAGTCTAGGCCTCATAAAAAAGATTTTTCTACTTAGAGCAGTTTCGAGTGTACATTCGAAAAATACACACTCGAAAAGACTCGACGCTATAATTTAGCTCAACAGGTTTCTATTTTGATTGAAAACATGCTAATTATCAGGACATGTTGGTCTATAGACCCACATGATCTTGATATTTTATCCAAGTTTTGAAGCCTAGGCCTCATAAACAAGATTTTTCTACTTAGAGCAGTTTCGAGTGTACATTCGAAAAATACACACTCGAAAAGACTCGAACACTATTATTTAGCTCAACCGATGTCTATTTTGATTGAAAACATGCTAATTATCAGGACATGTTGGTCTATAGAACCACATGATCTTGATATTTTAGCCAAGTTTTGAAGCTTAGGCCTCATAAACACGAATTTTCTACTTAGAGCAGTTTCGAGTGTACATTCGAAAAATACACACTCGAAAAGACTCGAACGCTATAATTTAGCTCAACAGGTTTCTATTTTGATTGAAAACATGCTAATTATCAGGACATGTTGGTCTATAGACCCACATGATCTTGATATTTTAGCAAAATTTTGAAATATAGGCCTCATAAACAAGATTTGTCTACTTAGAGCAGTTTCAAGTGTACATTCGAAAAATACACACTCGAAAAAACTCGAACGCTATAATTTAGCTCAACAGGTTTCTATTTTTATTGGAAACATGTTAATGATCAGAACATGTTGGTCTATAGACCCAGATGATCTTGATATTTTAGCAAAATTTTGAAGTCTAGGCCACATAAACAAGATTTTTCTACTTAGAGCAGTTTCGACTGTACATTCGAAAAGACTCGAACACTATAATTTAGCTCAAGAGGTGTCTATTTTGATTGAAAACATGCTAATTATCAGGATATGTTGGTATATAGACCCACATGATTTTGATATTTTAGCCAAGTTTTGAAGCCTAGGCCTCATAAACACGAATTTTCTACTTAGAGCAGTTTCGAGTGTACATTCGAATAATACACACTCGAAAAGACTCGAACGCTATAATTTAGCTCAACAGGTTTCTATTTTGATTGAAAACATGCTAATTATCAGGACATTTTGGTCTATAGACCCACATGATCTTGATATTTTAGCAAAATTTTGAAATCTAGGCCTCATAAACAAGATTTGTCTACTTAGAGCAGTTTCAAGTGTACATTGGAAAAATACACACTCGAAAAAACTCGAACGCTATAATTTAGCTCAACAGGTTTCTATTTTTATTGGAAACATGCTAATGATCAGGACATGTTGGTCTATAGACCCAGATGATCTTGATATTTTAGTAAAATTTTGAAATCTAGGCCTCATAAACAAGATTTGTCTACTTAGAGCAGTTTCGAGTATACATTCGAAAAATACACACTCGAAAAGACTCGAACGCTATAATTTATCTCAAGAGGTGTCTCTTTTGATTGAAAACATGCTATTGATCAGGACATGTTGGTCTATAGACCCACATGATCTTGATATTTTATCCAAGTTTTGAAGCCTAGGCCTCATAAACACAAATTTTCTACTTAGAGCAGTTTCGAGTGTACATTCGAATAATACACACTCGAAAAGACTCGAACGCTATAATTTAACTCAAGAGGTGTCTATTTTTATGGGAAACATGATAATGATCAGGACATTTTGGTATATTGACCCACATGATATTGATATTTTAGCCAAGGATTGAAGCCTAGGCCCCATAAACACGAATTTTCTACTTAGAGTAGTTTCGAGCGTACATTCGAATAATACACACTCGAAAAGAATCGAACGCAATAATTTAGCTCAACAAGTGTCTATTTTTATTGGAAATATGCTAATTATAAGGACATGTTGGTCTATAGACCCACATGATCTTAATATTTTATCCAAATTTTGAAGTCTAGGCCTCATAAACAAGATTTGTCTACTTAGAGCAGTTTCGAGTGTACATTCGAACAATACACACTCGAAAAGACTCGAACGCTATAATTTAATTCAAGAGGTGTTTATTTTGATTGAAAACATGCTAATGATCAGGACATGTTGGTCTATAGACCCACATGATCTTGATATTTTAGTAAAGTTTTGAAGCCTAGGCCTCATAAACACGAATTTTCTACTTAGAGCAGTTTCAAGTGTACATTCGAATAATACACACTCGAAAAGAATCGAACGCTATAATTTAGCTCAACAAGTGTCTATTTTTATTGGCAATATGCTAATTATCAAGACATGTTGGTCTATAGACCCACATGATCTTAATGTTTTATCCAAATTTTGAAGTCTAGGCCTCATAAACAAGATTTGTCTACTTATAGCAGTTTCGAGTGTACATTCGAAAAATACACACTCGAAAGACTCGAACGCTATAATTTAATTCAAGAGGTGTCTATTTTGATTGAAAACATTCTAATTATCAAGACATGTTGGTCTATAGACCCACATGATCTTGATATTTTAGCCAAGGTTTGAAGCCTAGGCCTCATAAACACGAATTTTCTACTTAGAGCAGTTTCGAGCGTACATTCGAATAATACACACTCGAAAAGAATCGAACGCTTTAATTTAGCTCAACAGGTGTCTATTTTTATTGGAAACATGCTAATTATCAGGACATGTTGGTCTATATACCCACATGATCTTGATATTTTAGCCAAGTTTTAAAGCCTAGGCCTCATAAACACGAATTTTCTACTTAGAGCAGTTTCGAGTGTACATTCGAATAATACACACTCGAAAAGACTCGAACGCTATAATTTAATTCAAGAGGTGTCTATTTGGATTGAAAACATGCTAATGATCATGACATGTTGGGCTGTAGGCCCACATGATCTTGATATTTTAGCCAAATTTTGAAGTCTAGGCCTCATAAAAAAGATTTTTCTACTTAGAGCAGTTTCGAGTGTACATTCGAAAAATACACACTCGAAAAGACTCGACGCTATAATTTAGCTCAACAGGTTTCTATTTTGATTGAAAACATGCTAATTATCAGGACATGTTGGTCTATAGACCCACATGATCTTGATATTTTATCCAAGTTTTGAAGCCTAGGCCTCATAAACAAGATTTTTCTACTTAGAGCAGTTTCGAGTGTACATTCGAAAAATACACACTCGAAAAGACTCGAACACTATTATTTAGCTCAACCGATGTCTATTTTGATTGAAAACATGCTAATTATCAGGACATGTTGGTCTATAGAACCACATGATCTTGATATTTTAGCCAAGTTTTGAAGCTTAGGCCTCATAAACACGAATTTTCTACTTAGAGCAGTTTCGAGTGTACATTCGAAAAATACACACTCGAAAAAACTCGAACGCTATAATTTAGCTCAACAGGTTTCTATTTTTATTGGAAACATGCTAATGATCAGGACATGTTGGTCTATAGACCCAGATGATCTTGATATTTTAGTAAAATTTTGAAATCTAGGCCTCATAAACAAGATTTGTCTACTTAGAGCAGTTTCGAGTATACATTCGAAAAATACACACTCGAAAAGACTCGAACGCTATAATTTATCTCAAGAGGTGTCTCTTTTGATTGAAAACATGCTATTGATCAGGACATGTTGGTCTATAGACCCACATGATCTTGATATTTTATCCAAGTTTTGAAGCCTAGGCCTCATAAACACAAATTTTCTACTTAGAGCAGTTTCGAGTGTACATTCGAATAATACACACTCGAAAAGACTCGAACGCTATAATTTAACTCAAGAGGTGTCTATTTTTATGGGAAACATGATAATGATCAGGACATGTTGGTATATTGACCCACATGATATTGATATTTTAGCCAAGGATTGAAGCCTAGGCCCCATAAACACGAATTTTCTACTTAGAGCAGTTTCGAGCGTACATTCGAATAATACACACTCGAAAAGAATCGAACGCAATAATTTAGCTCAACAAGTGTCTATTTTTATTGGAAATATGCTAATTATAAGGACATATTGGTCTATAGATCCACATGATCTTAATATTTTATCCAAATTTTGAAGTCTAGGCCTCATAAACAAGATTTGTCTACTTAGAGCAGTTTCGAGTGGACATTCGAAAAATACACACTCGAAAAGACTCGAACGCTATTATTTAATTCAAGAGGTGTTTATTTTGATTGAAAACATGCTAATGATCAGGACATGTTGGTCTACAGACCCACATGATCTTGATATTTTGGTAAAGTTTTGAAGCCTAGGCCTCATAAACATGAATTTTCTACTTAGAGCAGTTTCAAGTGTACATTCGATTAATACACACTCGAAAAGAATCGAACGCTATAATTTAGCTCAAGAGGTGTCTATTTTGATTGGAAACATGCTAATGATCAAGACATGTTGGCCTATAGACCCACATGATCTTGATATTTTAGCCAAATTTTGAAGTCTAGGCCTCATAAACAAGATTTGTCTACTTAGAGCAGTTTGGAGTGTACATTCGAAAAATACACACTCGAAAAGACTCGAACGCTAAAATTTAGCTCAAGAGGTGTCTATTTTGATTGAAAACACGCTAATTATCATGAAATTTTGGTCTATATACCCACATGATCTTGATATTTTAGCCAAGTTTTGAAGCCTAGGCTTCATAAACAAGATTTGTCTACTTAGAGCAGTTTCGAGTGTACATTCGAAAAATACACACTCGAAAAGACTCGAACGCTATAATTTAACTCAAGAGGTGTCTATTTTTATTGGAAACATGCTAATGATCAGGACATGTTGGTATCTTGACCCACATGATCTTGATATTTTAGCCAAGGTTTGAAGACTAGGCCTCATAAACACGAATTTTCTACTTAGAGCAGTTTCGAGCTAACATTCGAATAATACACACTCGAAAAGAATCGAACGCTATAATTTAGCTCAACAAGTGTCTATTTTTATTGGAAATATGCTAATTATCAAAACATGTTGGTCTATAGACCCACATGATCTTAATATTTTATCCAAATTTTGAAGTCTAGGCCTCATAAACAAGATTCGTCTACTTAGAGCAGTTTCGAGTGTACATTCGAAAAATACACACTCGAAAGACTCGAACGCTATAATTTAATTCAATAGGTGTCTATTTTGATTGAAAACATGCTAATTATCAGGACATGTTGGTCTATAGACCCACATGATCTTGATATTTTAGCCAAGGTTTGAAGCCTAGGCCCCATAAACACGAATTTTCTACTTAGAGCAGTTTCAAGCGTACATTCGAATAATACACACTCGAAAAGAATCGAACGCTATAATTTAGCTCAACAGGTGTCTATTTTTATTGGAAACATGCTAATTATCCGGACATGTTGGTCTATATACCCACATGATCTTGATATTTTAGCCAAGTTTTGAAGTCTAGGCCACATAAACAAGATTTTTCTACTTAGAGCAGTTTCGACTGTACATTCGAAAAGACTCGAACGCCATAATTTAGCTCAAGAGGTGTCTATTTTGATTGAAAACATGCTAATTATCAGGATATGTTGGTCTATAGACCCACATGATCTTGATATTTTAGCAAAGTTTTGAAGCCTAGGCCTCATAAACACGAATTTTCTACTTAGAGCAGTTTCGAGTGTACATTCGAATAATACACACTCGAAAAGACTCGAACGCTATAATTTAGCTCAACAAGTTTCTATTTTGATTGAAAACATGCTAATTATCAGGACATGTTGGTCTATAGACCCACATGATCTTGATATTTTAGCAAAATTTTGAAATCTAGGCCTCATAAACAAGATTTGTCTACTTAGAGCAGTTTCAAGTGTACATTCGAAAAATACACACTCGAAAAGACTCGAACGCTATAATGTAGCTCAACAGGTTTCTATTTTTATTGGAAACATGCTAATGATCAGCACATGTTGGTCTATAGACCCAGATGATCTTGATATTTTAGCAAAATTTGTAAATCTAGGCCTCATAAACAAGATTTGTCTACTTAGAGCAGTTTCGAGTATACATTCGAAAAATACACACTCGAAAAGACTCGAACGCTATAATTTATCTCAAGAGGTGTCTATTTTGATTGAAAACATGCTATTGATCAGGACATGTTGGTCTATAGACCCACATGATCTTGATATTTTAGCCAAATTTTGAAGCCTAGGCCTCATAAACACTAATTTTCTACTTAGAGCAGTTTCGAGTGTACATTCGAATAATACACACTCGAAAAGACTCGAACGCTATAATTTAACTCAAGAGGTGTCTATTTTTATGGGAAACATGCTAATGATCAGGACATGTTGGTATATTGACCCACATGATATTGATATTTTAGCCAAGGTTTGAAGCCTAGGCCCCATAAACACGAATTTTCTACTTAGAGTAGTTTCGAGCGTACATTCGAATAATACACACTCGAAAAGACTCGAACGCTATAATTTAATTCAAGAGGTGTTTATTTTGATTGAAAACATGCTAATGATCACGACATGTTGGTCTATAGACCCACATGATCTTGATATTTTAGTAAAGTTTTGAAGCCTAGGCCTCATAAACACGAATTTTCTACTTAGAGCAGTTTCAAGCGTACATTCGAATAATACACACTCGAAAAGAATCGAACGCTATAATTTGGCTCAACAGGTGTCTATTTTTATTGTAAACATGCTAATTATCAGGACATGTTGGTCTATATACCCACATGATCTTGATATTTTAGCCAAGTTTTAAAGCCTAGGCCTCATAAACACGAATTTTCTACTTAGAGCAGTTTCGAGTGTACATTCGAATAATACACACTCGAAAAGAATCGAACGCTATAATTTAGCTCAACAAGTGTCTATTTTTATTGGAAATATGCTAATTATCAAGACATGTTGGTCTATAGACCCACATGATCTTAATATTTTATCCAAATTTTGAAGTCTAGGCCTCATAAACAAGATTTGTCTACTTAGAGCAGTTTCGAGTGTACATTCGAAAAATACACACTCGAAAGACTCGAACACTATAATTTAATTCAAGAGGTGTCTATTTTGATTGAAAACATGCTAATTATCAGGACATGTTGGTCTATAGACCCACATGATCTTGATATATAAACACGAATTTTCTACTTAGAGCAGTTTCAAGCGTACATTCGAATAATACACACTCGAAAAGAATCGAACGCTATAATTTAGCTCAACAGGTGTCTATTTTTATTGGAAACATGCTAATTATCAGGACATGTAGGTCTATATACCCACATGATCTTGATATTTTAGCCAAGTTTTAAAGCCTATGCCTCATAAACACGAATTTTCTACTTAGAGCAGTTTCGAGTGTACATTCGAATAATACACACTCGAAAAGAATCGAACGTTATAATTTAGCTCAACAAGTGTCTATTTTTATTGGAAATATGCTAATTATCAAGACATGTTGGTCTATAGACCCACATGATCTTAATATTTTATCCAAATTTTGAAGTCTAGGCCTCATAAACAAGATTTTTCTACTTAGAGCAGTTTCGAGTGTACATTCGAAAAATACACACTCGAAAGACTCGAACGCTATAATTTAATTCAAGAGGTGTCTATTTTGATTGAAAACATGCTAATTATCAGGACATGTTGGTCTATAGACCCACATGATCTTGATATTTTAGCCAAGGTTTGAAGCCTAGGCCTCATAAACACGAATTTTCTACTTAGAGCAGTTTCAAGCGTACATTCGAATAATACACACTCGAAAAGAATCGAACGCTATAATTTAGCTCAACAGGTGTCAATTTTTATTGGAAACATGCTAATTATCAGGACATGTTGGTCTATATACCCACATGATCTTGATATTTTAGCCAAGTTTTGAAGTCTAGGCCACATAAACAAGATTTTTCTACTTAGAGCAGTTTCGACTGTACATTCGAAAAGACTCGAACGTCATAATTTAGCTCAAGAGGTGTCTATTTTGATTGAAAACATGCTGATTATCAGGATATGTTGGTCTATAGACCCACATGATCTTGATATTTTAGCAAAGTTTTGAAGCCTAGGCCTCATAAACACGAATTTTCTACTTAGAGCAGTTTCGAGTGTACATTCGAATAATACACACTCGAAAAGACTCGAACGCTATAATTTAGCTCAACAGGTTTCTATTTTGATTGAAAACATGCTAATTATCAGGACAAGTTGGTCTATAGACCCACATGATCTTGATATTTTAGCAAAATTTTGAAATCTAGGCCTCATAAACAAGATTTGTCTACTTAGAGCAGTTTCAAGTGTACATTCAAAAAATACGCACTCGAAAAGACTCGGACGCTATAATTTAGCTCAAAAGGTTCTATTTTTATTGGAAACATGATAATGATCAGGACATGTTGGTCTATAGACCCAGATGATCTTGATATTTTAGCAAAATTTGTAAATCTAGGCCTCATAAACAAGATTTGTCTACTTAGAGCAGTTTCGAGTATACATTCGAAAAATACACACTCGAAAAGACTCGAACGCCATAATTTATCTCAAGAGTGTCTATTTTGATTGAAAACATGCTATTGATCAGGACATGTTGGTCTATAGACCCACATGATCTTGATATTTTAGCCAAATTTTGAAGCCTAGGCCTCATAAACACAAATTTCTACTTAGAGCAGTTTCGAGTGTACATTCGAATAATACACACTCGAAAAGACTCGAACGCTATAATTTAACTCAAGAGGTGTCTATTTTTATGGGAAACATGCTAATGATCAGGACATGTTGGTATATTGACCCACATGATATTGATATTTTAGCCAAGGTTTGAAGCCTAGGCCCCATAAACACGAATTTTCTACTTAGAGCAGTTTCGAGCGTACATTCGAATAATACACACTCGAAAAGAATCGAACGCAATAATTTAGCTCAACAAGTGTCTATTTTTATTGGAAATATGCTAATTATAAGGACATATTGGTCTATAGATCCACATGATCTTAATATTTTATCCAAATTTTGAAGTCTAGGCCTCATAAACAAGATTTGTCTACTTAGAGCAGTTTCGAGTGGACATTCGAAAAATACACACTCGAAAAGACTCGAACGCTATTATTTAATTCAAGAGGTGTTTATTTTGATTGAAAACATGCTAATGATCAGGACATGTTGGTCTACAGACCCACATGATCTTGATATTTTGGTAAAGTTTTGAAGCCTAGGCCTCATAAACATGAATTTTCTACTTAGAGCAGTTTCAAGTGTACATTCGATTAATACACACTCGAAAAGAATCGAACGCTATAATTTAGCTCAAGAGGTGTCTATTTTGATTGGAAACATGCTAATGATCAAGACATGTTGGCCTATAGACCCACATGATCTTGATATTTTAGCCAAATTTTGAAGTCTAGGCCTCATAAACAAGATTTGTCTACTTAGAGCAGTTTGGAGTGTACATTCGAAAAATACACACTCGAAAAGACTCGAACGCTAAAATTTAGCTCAAGAGGTGTCTATTTTGATTGAAAACACGCTAATTATCATGAAATTTTGGTCTATATACCCACATGATCTTGATATTTTAGCCAAGTTTTGAAGCCTAGGCTTCATAAACAAGATTTGTCTACTTAGAGCAGTTTCGAGTGTACATTCGAAAAATACACACTCGAAAAGACTCGAACGCTATAATTTAACTCAAGAGGTGTCTATTTTTATTGGAAACATGCTAATGATCAGGACATGTTGGTATCTTGACCCACATGATCTTGATATTTTAGCCAAGGTTTGAAGCCTAAGCCTCATAAACACGAAGTTTCTACTTAGAGCAGTTTCGAGCGTACATTCGAATAATACACACTCGAAAAGAATCGAACGCTATAATTTAGCTCAACAAGTGTCCATTTTTATTGGAAATATGCTAATTATCAAGACATGTTGGTCTATAGACCCACATGATCTTAATATTTTATCCAAATTTTGAAGTCTAGGCCTCATAAACAAGATTTGTCTACTTAGAGCAGTTTCGAGTGTACATTCGAAAAATACACACTCGAAAGACTCGAACGCTATAATTTAATTCAACAGGTGTCTATTTTGATTGAAAACATGCTAATTATCAGGACATGTTGGTCTATAGACCCACATGATCTTGATATTTTAGCCAAGGTTTGAAGCCTAGGCCTCATAAACACGAATTTTCTACTTAGAGCAGTTTCGAGCGTACATTAAAATAATACACACTCGAAAAGAATCGAACGCTATAATTTAGCTCAACAGGTGTCTATTTTTATTGGAAACATGCTAATTATCAGGACATGTTGGTATATATACCCACATGATCTTGATATTTTAGCCAAGTTTTAAAGCCTAGGCCTCATAAACACGAATTTTCTACTTAGAGCAGTTTCGAGTGTACATTCGAATAATACACACTCGAAAAGACTCGAACGCTATAATTTAATTCAAGAGGTGTCTATTTGGATTGAAAACATGCTAATTATCAGGACATGTTAGTCTGTAGGCCCACATGATCTTGATATTTTAGCCAAATTTTGAATTCTAGGCCTCATAAACAAGATTTTTCTACTTAGAGCAGTTTCGAGTGTACATTCGAATAATACACACTCGAAAAGAATCGAACGCTATAATTTAGCTCAATAGGTGTCTATTTTTATTGGAAACATGCTAATTATCAGGACATGTTGGTCTATATAACCACATGATCTTCATATTTTAGCCAAGTTTTAAAGCCTAGGCCTCATAAACACGAATTTTCTACTTAGAGCAGTTTCGAGTGTACATTCGAATAATACACACTCGAAAAGACTCGAACGCTATAATTTAATTCAAGAGGTGTTTATTTTGATTGAAAACATGCTAATGATCAGGACATGTTGGTCTATAGACCCACATGATCTTGATATTTTAGTAAAGTTTTGAAGCCTAGGCCTCATAAACACGAATTTTCTACTTAGAGCAGTTTCAAGTGTACATTCGAATAATACACACTCGAAAAGAATCGAACGCTATAATTTAGCTCAACAAGTGTCTATTTTTATTGGCAATATGCTAATTATCAAGACATGTTGGTCTATAGACCCACATGATCTTAATGTTTTATCCAAATTTTGAAGTCTAGGCCTCATAAACAAGATTTGTCTACTTATAGCAGTTTCGAGTGTACATTCGAAAAATACACACTCGAAAGACTCGAACGCTATAATTTAATTCAAGAGGTGTCTATTTTGATTGAAAACATTCTAATTATCAAGACATGTTGGTCTATAGACCCACATGATCTTGATATTTTAGCCAAGATTTGAAGCCTAGGCCTCATAAACACGAATTTTCTACTTAGAGCAGTTTCGAGCGTACATTCGAATAATACACACTCGAAAAGAATCGAACGCTTTAATTTAGCTCAACAGGTGTCTATTTTTATTGGAAACATGCTAATTATCAGGACATGTTGGTCTATATACCCACATGATCTTGATATTTTAGCCAAGTTTTAAAGCCTAGGCCTCATAAACACGAATTTTCTACTTAGAGCAGTTTCGAGTGTACATTCGAATAATACACACTCGAAAAGACTCGAACGCTATAATTTAATTCAAGAGGTGTCTATTTGGATTGAAAACATGCTAATGATCATGACATGTTGGGCTGTAGGCCCACATGATCTTGATATTTTAGCCAAATTTTGAAGTCTAGGCCTCATAAAAAAGATTTTTCTACTTAGAGCAGTTTCGAGTGTACATTCGAAAAATACACACTCGAAAAGACTCGACGCTATAATTTAGCTCAACAGGTTTCTATTTTGATTGAAAACATGCTAATTATCAGGACATGTTGGTCTATAGACCCACATGATCTTGATATTTTATCCAAGTTTTGAAGCCTAGGCCTCATAAACAAGATTTTTCTACTTAGAGCAGTTTCGAGTGTACATTCGAAAAATACACACTCGAAAAGACTCGAACACTATTATTTAGCTCAACCTATGTCTATTTTGATTGAAAACATGCTAATTATCAGGACATGTTGGTCTATAGAACCACATGATCTTGATATTTTAGCCAAGTTTTGAAGCTTAGGCCTCATAAACACGAATTTTCTACTTAGAGCAGTTTCGAGTGTACATTCGAAAAATACACACTCGAAAAGACTCGAACGCTATAATTTAGCTCAACAGGTTTCTATTTTGATTGAAAACATGCTAATTATCAGGACATGTTGGTCTATAGACCCACATGATCTTGATATTTTAGCAAAATTTTGAAATCTAGGCCTCATAAACAAGATTTATCTACTTAGAGCAGTTTCAAGTGTACACTCGAAAAATACACACTCGAAAAGACTCGAACGCTATAATTTAGCTCAACAGGTTTCTATTTTTATTGGAAACATGCTAATGATCAGGACATGTTGGTCTATAGACCCAGATGATCTTGATATTTTAGCAAAATTTTGAAATCTAGGCCTCATAAACAAGATTTGTCTACTTAGTGCAGTTTCGAGTATACATTCGAAAAATACACACTCGAAAAGACTCGAACGCTATAATTTATCTCAAGAGGTGTCTATTTTGATTGAAAACATGCTATTGATCAGGACATGTTGGTCTATAGACCACATGATCTTGATATTTTAGCCAAATTTTGAAGCCTAGGTCTCATAAACACAAATCTTCTACTTAGAGCAGTTTTGAGTGTACATTCGAATAATACACACTCGAAAAGACTCGAACGCTATAATTTAATTCAAGAGGTGTCTATTTGGATTGAAAACATGCTAATGATCAGGACATGTTGGGCTGTAGGCCCACATGATCTTGATATTTTAGCCAAATTTTGAAGTCTAGGCCTCATAAACAAGATTTTTCTACTTAGAGCAGTTTCGAGTGTACATTCGAAAAATACACACTCGAAAAGGCTCGACGCTATAATTTAGCTCAACGGGTTTCTATTTTGATTGAAAACATGCTAATTATCAGGACATGTTGGTCTATAGACCCACATGATCTTGATATTTTATCCAAGTTTTGAAGCCTAGGCCTCATAAACAAGATTTTTCTACTTAGAGCAGTTTCGAGTGTACATTCGAAAAATACACACTCGAAAAGACTCGAACACTATTATTTAGCTCAACCGATGTCTATTTTGATTGAAAACATGCTAATTATCAGGACATGTTGGTCTATAGAACCACATGATCTTGATATTTTAGCCAAGTTTTGAAGCCTAGGCCTCATAAACACGAATTTTCTACTTAGAGCAGTTTCGAGTGTACATTCGAAAAATACACACTCGAAAAGACTCGAACGCTATAATTTAGCTTAAGAGGTGTCTATTTTGATTTGGAAACATGCTAATGATCAGGACATGTTGGACTATAGACCCACATGATCTTGATATTTTAGCCAAGTTTTGAAGCCTAGGCCTCATAAACACGAATTTTCTACTTAGAGCAGTTTCGAGTGTACATTCGAAAAATACACACTCGAAAAGACTCGAACGCTATAATTTAGCTCAAGAGGTGTCTATTTTGATTGGAAACATGCTAATGATCAGGACATGTTGGTCTATAGACCCGCATGATCTTGATATTTTAGCAAAATTTTCAAATCTAGGCCTCATAAACAAGATTTGTCTACTTAGAGCAGTTTCGAGTGTACATTCGAAAAATACACACTCGAAAAGACTCGAACGTTATAATTTAGATCAAGAGATGTCTATTTTTATTGAAAACATGTTAATTATCAGGACATGTTTGTCTATAGACCCACATGATCTTGATATTTTAGCCAAGTTTTGAAGCCTAGGCCTCATAAACACGAATTTTCTACTTAGAGCAGTTTCGAGTGTACATTCGAATAATACACACTCGAAAAGACTCGAACGCTATAATTTAGCTCAAGAGGTGTCTATTTTGATTGAAAACATTCTAATTATCAGGACATGTTGGTCTATAGACCCACGTGATCTTGATGTTTTATCCAAGTTTCTAAGCCTAGGCCTCATAAACACGAATTTTGTACTTAGAGCAGTTTCGAGTGTACATTCGAAAAATACACACTCGAAAAGACTCGAACGTTATAATTTAGATCAAGAGATGTCTATTTTGATTGAAAACATGTTAATTATCAGGACATGTTTGTCTATAGACCCACATGATCTTGATATTTTAGCCAAGTTTTGAAGCCTAGGCCTCATAAACACGAATTTTCTACTTAGAGCAGTTTCGAGTGTACATTCGAATAATACACACTCGAAAAGACTCGAACGCTATAATTTAGATCAACAAGTTTCTATTTTTATTGGAAACATGCTAATGATCAGGACATGTTGGTCTATAGACCCACATGATCTTGATATTTTAGCCAAATTTTGAAGCCTAGGCCACATAACAAGATTTTTCTACTTAGAGCAGTTTCGAGTGTACATTCGAATATTACACACTCGAAAAGACTCGAACGCTATAATTTAGATCAACAAGTTTCTATTTTTTATTGGAAACATACTAATGATCAGGACATTTTGGTCTATAGACCCAGAAGACCTTGATATTTTAGCAAAATTTTGAAGTCTAGGCCACATAAACAAGATTTGTCTACTTAGAGCAGTTTCGAGTGTACATTCGAAAAGTACACACTCGAAAAGACTCGAACGCTATAATTTAGCTCAAGAGGTGTCTATTTTGATTGAAAACATGCTAATGATCAGGACATGTTGGTCTATAGACCCAGATGATCTTGATATTTTAGCAAAATTTTGAAATCTAGGCCTCATAAACAAGATTTGTCTACTTAGAGCAGTTTCAAGTGTACATTCGAAAAATACACACTCGAAAGACTCGAACGCTATAATTTAATTCAACAGGTGTCTATTTTGATTGAAAACATGCTAATTATCAGGACATGTTGGTCTATAGACCCACATGATCTTGATATTTTAGCCAAGGTTTGAAGCCTAGGCCTCATAAACACGAATTTTCTACTTAGAGCAGTTTCGAGCGTACATTCGAATAATACACACTCGAAAAGAATCGAACGCTTTAATTTAGCTCAACAGGTGTCTATTTTTATTGGAAACATGCTAATTATCAGGACATGTTGGTCTATATACCCACATGATCTTGATATTTTAGCCAAGTTTTAAAGCCTAGGCCTCATAAACACGAATTTTCTACTTAGAGCAGTTTCGAGTGTACATTCGAATAATACACACTCGAAAAGACTCGAACGCTATAATTTAATTCAAGAGGTGTCTATTTGGATTGAAAACATGCTAATGATCATGACATGTTGGGCTGTAGGCCCACATGATCTTGATATTTTAGCCAAATTTTGAAGTCTAGGCCTCATAAAAAAGATTTTTCTACTTAGAGCAGTTTCGAGTGTACATTCGAAAAATACACACTCGAAAAGACTCGACGCTATAATTTAGCTCAACAGGTTTCTATTTTGATTGAAAACATGCTAATTATCAGGACATGTTGGTCTATAGACCCACATGATCTTGATATTTTATCCAAGTTTTGAAGCCTAGGCCTCATAAACAAGATTTTTCTACTTAGAGCAGTTTCGAGTGTACATTCGAAAAATACACACTCGAAAAGACTCGAACACTATTATTTAGCTCAACCGATGTCTATTTTGATTGAAAACATGCTAATTATCAGGACATGTTGGTCTATAGAACCACATGATCTTGATATTTTAGCCAAGTTTTGAAGCTTAGGCCTCATAAACACGAATTTTCTACTTAGAGCAGTTTCGAGTGTACATTCGAAAAATACACACTCGAAAAGACTCGAACGCTATAATTTAGCTCAACAGGTTTCTATTTTGATTGAAAACATGCTAATTATCAGGACATGTTGGTCTATAGACCCACATGATCTTGATATTTTAGCAAAATTTTGAAATCTAGGCCTCATAAACAAGATTTGTCTACTTAGAGCAGTTTCAAGTGTACATTCGAAAAACACACACTCGAAAAGACTCGAACGCTATAATTTAGCTCAACAGGTTTCTATTTTTATTGGAAACATGCTAATGATCAGGACATGTTGGTCTATAGACCCAGATGATCTTGATATTTTAGCTAAATTTTGAAATCTATGCCTCATAAACAAGATTTGTCTACTTAGAGCAGTTTCGAGTGTACATTCGAAAAATACACACTCGAAAAGACTCGAACGCTATAATTTAGCTCAAGAGGTGTCTATTTTGATTAAAAACATGCTATTGATCAGGACATGTTGGTCTATAAACCCACATGATCTTGATATTTTAGCCAATTTTTGAAGCCTAGGCCTCATAAACAAGATTTTTCTACTTAGAGCATTTTCGAGTGTACATTCGAAAAATACACACTCGAAAAGACTCGAACACTATAATTTAGCTCAACCGATGTCTATTTTGATTGAAAACATGCTAATTATCAGGACATGTTGGTCTATAGACCCACATGATCTTGATATTTTAGCCAAATTTTGAAGTCTAGGCCACATAAACAAGATTTTTCTACTTAGAGCAGTTTCGACTGTACATTCGAAAAGACTCGAACGCAATAATTTAGCTCAAGAGGTGTCTATTTTGATTGAAAACATGCTAATTATCAGGATATGTTGGTCTATAGACCCACATGATCTTGATATTTTAGCCAAGTTTTGAAGCCTAGGCCTCATAAACACGAATTTTCTACTTAGAGCAGTTTCGAGTGTACATTCGAATAATACACACTCGAAAAGACTCGAACTCTATAATTTAGCTCAACAGGTTTCTATTTTTATTGGAAACATGCTAATGATCAGGACATGTTGGTCTATAGACCCAGATGATCTTGATATTTTAGCAAAATTTTGAAATCTAGGCCTCATAAACAAGATTTGTCTACTTAGTGCAGTTTCGAGTATACATTCGAAAAATACACACTCGAAAAGACTCGAACGCTATAATTTATCTCAAGAGGTGTCTATTTTGATTGAAAACATGCTATTGATCAGGACATGTTGGTCTATAGACCACATGATCTTGATATTTTAGCCAAATTTTGAAGCCTAGGCCTCATAAACACAAATCTTCTACTTAGAGCAGTTTCGAGTGTACATTCGAATAATACACACTCGAAAAGACTCGAACGCTATAATTTAATTCAAGAGGTGTCTATTTGGATTGAAAACATGCTAATGATCAGGACATGTTGGGCTGTAGGCCCACATGATCTTGATATTTTAGCCAAATTTTGAAGTCTAGGCCTCATAAACAAGATTTTTCTACTTAGAGCAGTTTCGAGTGTACATTCGAAAAATACACACTCGAAAAGGCTCGACGCTATAATTTAGCTCAACGGGTTTCTATTTTGATTGAAAACATGCTAATTATCAGGACATGTTGGTCTATAGACCCACATGATCTTGATATTTTATCCAAGTTTTGAAGCCTAGGCCTCATAAACAAGATTTTTCTACTTAGAGCAGTTTCGAGTGTACATTCGAAAAATACAACCTCGAAAAGACTCGAACACTATTATTTAGCTCAACCGATGTCTATTTTGATTGAAAACATGCTAATTATCAGGACATGTTGGTCTATAGAACCACATGATCTTGATATTTTAGCCAAGTTTTGAAGCCTAGGCCTCATAAACACGAATTTTCTACTTAGAGCAGTTTCGAGTGTACATTCGAAAAATACACACTCGAAAAGACTCGAACGCTATAATTTAGCTCAACAGGTTTCTATTTTGATTGAAAACATGCTAATTATCAGGACATGTTGGTCTATAGACCCACATGATCTTGATATTTTAGCAAAATTTTGAAATCTAGGCCTCATAAACAAGATTTATCTACTTAGAGCAGTTTCAAGTGTACATTCGAAAAATACACACTCGAAAAGAATCGAACGCTATAATTTAGCTCAACAGGTTTCTATTTTTATTGGAAACATGCTAATGATCAGGACATGTTGGTCTATAGACCCAGATGATCTTGATATTTTAGCAAAATTTTGAAATCTAGGCCTCATAAACAAGATTTGTCTACTTAGTGCAGTTTCGAGTATACATTCGAAAAATACACACTCGAAAAGACTCGAACGCTATAATTTATCTCAAGAGGTGTCTATTTTGATTGAAAACATGCTATTGATCAGGACATGTTGGTCTATAGACCACATGATCTTGATATTTTAGCCAAATTTTGAAGCCTAGGCCTCATAAACACAAATCTTCTACTTAGAGGAGTTTCGAGTGTACATTCGAATAATACACACTCGAAAAGACTCGAACGCTATAATTTAACTCAAGAGGTGTCTATTTTTATGGGAAACATGCTAATGATCAGGACATGTTGGTATATTGACCCACATGATATTGATATTTTAGCCAAGGTTTGAAGCCTAGGCCCCATAAACACGAATTTTCTACTTAGAGCAGTTTCGAGCGTACATTCGAATAATACACACTCGAAAAGAATCGAACGCTATAATTTAGCTCAACAAGTGTCTATTTTTATTGGAAATATGCTAATTATCAAGACATGTTGGTCTATAGACCCACATGATCTTAATATTTTATCCAAATTTTGAAGTCTAGGCCTCATAAACAAGATTTGTCTACTTAGAGCAGTTTCGAGTGTACATTCGAAAAATACACACTCGAAAAGACTCGAACGCTATAATTTAATTCAGGAGGTGTTTATTTTGATTGAAAACATGCTAATGATCAGGACATGTTGGTCTATAGACCCACATGATCTTGATATTTTAGTAAAGTTTTGAAGCCTAGGCCTCATAAACACGAATTTTCTACTTAGAGCAGTTTCAAGTGTACATTCGAATAATACACACTCGAAAAGAATCGAACGCTATAATTTAGCTCAAGAGGTGTCTATTTTGATTGGAAACATGCTAATGATCAAGACATGTTGGCCTATAGACCCACATGATCTTGATATTTTAGCCAAATTTTGAAGTCTAGGCCTCATAAACAAGATTTGTCTACTTAGAGCAGTTTGTAGTGTACATTCGAAAAATACACACTCGAAAAGACTCGAACGCTTAAATTTAGATCAAGAGGTGTCTATTTTGATTGAAAACACGCTAATTATCATGACATGTTGGTCTATATACCCACACGATCTTGATATTTTAGCCAAGTTTTGAAGCCTAGGCTTCATAAACAAGATTTGTCTACATAGAGCAGTTTCGAGTGTACATTCGAAAAATACACACTCGAAAAGACTCGAACGCTATAATTTAACTCAAGAGGTGTCTATTTTTATTGGAAACATGCTAATGATCAGGACATGTTGGTATCTTGACCCACATGATCTTGATATTTTAGCCAAGGTTTGAAGCCTAGGCCTCATAAACACGAATTTTCTACTTAAAGCAGTTTGGAGCGTACATTCGAATAATACACACTCGAAAAGAATCGAACGCTATAATTTAGCTCAACAAGTGTCTATTTTTATTGGAAATATGCTAATTATCAAGACATGTTGGTCTATAGACCCACATGATCTTAATATTTTATCCAAATTTTGAAGTCTAGGCCTCATAAACAAGATTTTTCTACTTAGAGCAGTTTCGAGTGTACATTCGAAAAATACACACTCGAAAGACTCGAACGCTATAATTTAATTCAAGAGGTGTCTATTTTGATTGAAAACATGCTAATTATCAGGACATGTTGGTCTATAGACCCACATGATCTTGATATTTTAGCCAAGGTTTGAAGCCTAGGCCTCATAAACACGAATTTTCTACTTAGAGCAGTTTCAAGCGTACATTCGAATAATACACACTCGAAAAGAATCGAACGCTATAATTTAGCTCAACAGGTGTCAATTTTTATTGGAAACATGCTAATTATCAGGACATGTTGGTCTATATACCCACATGATCTTGATATTTTAGCCAAGTTTTGAAGTCTAGGCCACATAAACAAGATTTTTCTACTTAGAGCAGTTTCGACTGTACATTCGAAAAGACTCGAACGTCATAATTTAGCTCAAGAGGTGTCTATTTTGATTGAAAACATGCTAATTATCAGGATATGTTGGTCTATAGACCCACATGATCTTGATATTTTAGCAAAGTTTTGAAGCCTAGGCCTCATAAACACGAATTTTCTACTTAGAGCAGTTTCGAGTGTACATTCGAATAATACACACTCGAAAAGACTCGAACGCTATAATTTAGCTCAACAGGTTTCTATTTTGATTGAAAACATGCTAATTATCAGGACAAGTTGGTCTATAGACCCACATGATCTTGATATTTTAGAAAAATTTTGAAATCTAGGCCTCATAAACAAGATTTGTCTACTTAGAGCAGTTTCAAGTGTACATTCGAAAAATACGCACTCGAAAAGACTCGGACGCTATAATTTAGCTCAAAAGGTTCTATTTTTATTGGAAACATGATAATGATCAGGACATGTTGGTCTATAGACCCAGATGATCTTGATATTTTAGCAAAATTTGTAAATCTAGGCCTCATAAACAAGATTTGTCTACTTAGAGCAGTTTCGAGTATACATTCGAAAAATACACACTCGAAAAGACTCGAACGCCATAATTTATCTCAAGAGTGTCTATTTTGATTGAAAACATGCTATTGATCAGGACATGTTGGTCTATAGACCCACATGATCTTGATATTTTAGCCAAATTTTGAAGCCTAGGCCTCATAAACACAAATTTCTACTTAGAGCAGTTTCGAGTGTACATTCGAATAATACACACTCGAAAAGACTCGAACGCTATAATTTAACTCAAGAGGTGTCTATTTTTATGGGAAACATGCTAATGATCAGGACATGTTGGTATATTGACCCACATGATATTGATATTTTAGCCAAGGTTTGAAGCCTAGGCCCCATAAACACGAATTTTCTACTTAGAGTAGTTTCGAGCGTACATTCGAATAATACACACTCGAAAAGACTCGAACGCTATAATTTAATTCAAGAGGTGTTTATTTTGATTGAAAACATGCTAATGATCACGACATGTTGGTCTATAGACCCACATGATCTTGATATTTTAGTAAAGTTTTGAAGCCTAGGCCTCATAAACACGAATTTTCTACTTAGAGCAGTTTCAAGCGTACATTCGAATAATACACACTCGAAAAGAATCGAACGCTATAATTTGGCTCAACAGGTGTCTATTTTTATTGTAAACATGCTAATTATCAGGACATGTTGGTCTATATACCCACATGATCTTGATATTTTAGCCAAGTTTTAAAGCCTAGGCCTCATAAACACGAATTTTCTACTTAGAGCAGTTTCGAGTGTACATTCGAAAAATACACACTCGAAAAGAATCGAACGCTATAATTTAGCTCAACAAGTGTCTATTTTTATTGGAAATATGCTAATTATCAAGACATGTTGGTCTATAGACCCACATGATCTTAATATTTTATCCAAATTTTGAAGTCTAGGCCTCATAAACAAGATTTGTCTACTTAGAGCAGTTTCGAGTGTACATTCGAAAAATACACACTCGAAAGACTCGAACGCTATAATTTAATTCAAGAGGTGTCTATTTTGATTGAAAACATGCTAATTATCAGGACATGTTGGTCTATAGACCCACATGATCGTGATATATAAACACGAATTTTCTACTTAGAGCAGTTTCAAGCGTACATTCGAATAATACACACTCGAAAAGAATCGAACGCTATAATTTAGCTCAACAGGTGTCTATTTTTATTGGAAACATGCTAATTATCAGGACATGTTGGTCTATATACCCACATGATCTTGATATTTTAGCCAAGTTTTAAAGCCTATGCCTCATAAACACGAATTTTCTACTTAGAGCAGTTTCGAGTGTACATTCGAATAATACACACTCGAAAAGACTCGAACGCTATAATTTAATTCAAGAAGTGTCTATTTGGATTGAAAACATGCTAATGATCAGGACATGTTGGTCTGTAGGATCACATGATCTTGATATTTTAGCCAAATTTTGAAGTCTAGGCCTCATAAACAAAATTTTTCTACTTAGAGCAGTTTCGAGTGTACATTCGAAAAATACACACTCGAAAAGAATCGAACGCTATAATTTAGCTCAACAAGTGTCTATTTTTATTGGAAATATGCTAATTATCAAGACATGTTGGTCTATAGACCCACATGATCTTAATATTTTATCCAAATTTTGAATTCTAGGCCTCATAAACAAGATTTGTCTACTTAGAGCAGTTTCGAGTGTACATTTGAAAAATACACACTCGAAAGACTCGAACGCTATAATTTAATTCAAGAGGTGTCTATTTTGATTGAAAACATGCTAATTATCAGGACATGTTGGTCTATAGACCCACATGATCTTGATATTTTAGCCAAGGTTTGAAGCCTAGGCCTCATAAACACGAATTTTCTACTTAGAGCAGTTTCAAGCGCACATTCGAATAATACACACTCGAAAAGAATCGAACGCTATAATTTAGCTCAACAGGTGTCTATTTTTATTGGAAACATGCTAATTATCAGGACATGTTGGTCTATATACCCACATGATCTTGATATTTTAGCCAAGTTTTAAAGCCTAGGCCTCATAAACACGAACTTTCTACTTAGAGCAGTTTCGAGTGTACATTCGAATAATACACACTCGAAAAGACTCGAACGCTATAATTTAATTCAAGAGGTGTCTATTTGGATTGAAAACATGCTAATGATCAGGACATGTTGGTCTGTAGGCCCACATGATCTTGATATTTTAGCCAAATTTTGAAGTCTAGGCCACATAAACAAGATTTTTCTACTTAGAGCAGTTTCGACAGTACATTCGAAAAGACTCGAACGCCATAATTTAGCTCAAGAGGTGTCTATTTTGATTGAAAACATGCTAATTATCAGGATATGTTGGTCTATAGACCCACATGATCTTGATATTTTAGCAAAGTTTTGAAGCCTAGGCCTCATAAGCACGAATTTTCTACTTAGAGCAGTTTCGAGTGTACATTCGAATAATACACACTCGAAAAGACTCGAACGCTATAATTTAGCTCAACAGGTTTCTATTTTGATTGAAAACATGCTAATTATCAGGACATGTTGGTCTATAGACCCAGATGATCTTGATATTTTAGCAAAATTTGTAAATCTAGGCCTCATAAACAAGATTTGTCTACTTAGAGCAGTTTCGAGTATACATTCGAAAAATACACACTCGAAAAGACTCGAACGCTATAATTTATCTCAAGAGTGTCTATTTTGATTGAAAACATGATATTGATCAGGACATGTTGGTCTATAGACCCACATGATCTTGATATTTTAGCCAAATTTTGAAGCCTAGGCCTCATAAACACAAATTTTCTACTTAGAGCAGTTTCGAGTGTACATTCGAATAATACACACTCGAAAAGACTCGAACGCTATAATTTAACTCAAGAGGTGTCTATTTTTATGGGAAACATGCTAATGATCAGGACATGTTGGTATATTGACCTACATGATATTGATATTTTAGCCAAGGTTTGAAGCCTAGGCCCCATAAACAAGAATTTTCTACTTAGAGCAGTTTCGAGCGTACATTCGAATAATACACACTCGAAAAGACTCGAACGCTATAATTTAATTCAAGAGGTGTTTATTTTGATTGAAAACATGCTAATGATCACGACATGTTGGTCTATAGACCCACATGATCTTGATATTTTAGTAAAGCTTTGAAGCCTAGGCCTCATAAACACGAATTTTCTACTTAAAGAAGTTTCAAGCGTACATTCGAATAATACACATTCGAAAAGAATCGAACGCTATAATTTAGCTCAACAGGTGTTTATTTTTATTGGAAACATGCTAATTATCAGGACATGTTGGTCTATATACCCACATGATCTTGATATTTTAGCCAAGTTTTAAAGCCTAGGCCTCATAAACACGAACTTTCTACTTAGAGCAGTTTCGAGTGTACATTCGAATAATACACACTCGAAAAGACTCGAACGCTATAATTTAATTCAAGAGGTGTCTATTTGGATTGAAAACATGCTAATGATCAGGACATGTTGGTCTGTAGGCTCACATGATCTTGATATTTTAGCCAAATTTTGAAGTCTAGGCTTCATAAACAAGATTTTTCTACTTAGAGCAGTTTCGAGTGTACATTCGAAAAATACACACTCGAAAAGAATCGAACGCTATAATTTAGCTCAACAAGTGTCTATTTTTATTGGAAATATGCTAATTATCAAGACATTTTGGTCTATAGACCCACATGATCTTAATATTTTATCCAAATTTTGAAGTCTAGGCCTCATAAACAAGATTTGTCTACTTAGAGCAGTTTCGAGTGTACATTCGAAAAATACACACTCGAAAGTCTCGAACGCTATAATTTAATTCAAGAGGTGTCTATTTTGATTGAAAACATGCTAATTATCAGGACATGTTGGTCTATAGACCCACATGATCTTGATATTTTAGCCAAGGTTTGAAGCCTAGTCCTCATAAACACGAATTTTCTACTTAGAGCAGTTTCAAGCGCACATTCGAATAATACATACTCGAAAAGAATCGAACGCTATAATTTAGCTCAACAGGTGTCTATTTTTATTGGAAACATGCTAATTATCAGGACATGTTGGTCTATATACCCACATGATCTTGATATTTTAGCCAAGTTTTAAAGCCTAAGCCTCATAAACACGAATTTTCTACTTAGAGCAGTTTCGAGTGTACATTCGAATAATACACACTCCAAAAGACTCGAACGCTATAATTTAATTCAAGAGGTGTCTATTTGGATTGAAAACATGCTAATGATCAGGACATGTTGGTCTGTAGGCTCACATGATCTTGATATTTTAGCCAAATTTTGAAGTCTAGGTCTCATAAACACGAACTTTCTACTTAGAGCAGTTTCGAGTGTACATTCGAATAATACACACTCGAAAAGACTCGAACGCTATAATTTAATTCAAGAGGTGTCTATTTGGATTGAAAACATGCTAATAATCAGGACATGTTGGTCTGTAGGCCCACATGATCTTGATATTTTAGCCAAATTTTGAAGTCTAGGCCTCATAAACAAGATTTTTCTACTTAGAGCAGTTTCGACTGTACATTCGAAAAGACTCGAACGCCATAATTTAGCTCAAGAGGTGTCTATTTTGATTGAAAACATGCTAATTATCAGGATATGTTGGTCTATAGACCTACATGATCTTGATATTTTAGCAAAGTTTTGAAGCCTAGGCCTCATAAACACGAATTTTCTACTTAGAGCAGTTTCGAGTGTACATTCGAATAATACACACTCGAAAAGACTCGAACGCTATAATTTAGCTCAACAGGTTTCTATTTTGATTGAAAACATGCTAATTATCAGGACATGTTGGTCTATAGACCCACATGATCTTGATATTTTAGCAAAATTTTGAAATCTAGGCCTCATAAACAAGATTTGTCTACTTAGAGCAGTTTCAAGTGTACATTCGAAAAATACACACTCGAAAAGACTCGAACGCCATAATTTAGCTCAACAGGTTTCTATTTTTATTGGAAACATGCTAATGATCAGGACATGTTGGTCTATAAACCCAGATGATCTTGATATTTTAGCAAAATTTTGAAATCTAGGCCTCATAAACAAGATTTGTCTACTTAGTGCAGTTTCGAGTATACATTCGAAAAATACACACTCGAAAAGACTCGAACGCTATAATTTAATTCAAGAGGTGTCTATTTTGATTGAAAACATGCTATTGATCAGGACATGTTGGTCTACAGACCCACATGATCTTGATATTTTAGCCAAGTTTTAAAGCCTAGGCCTCATAAACACGAATTTTCTACTTAGAGCAGTTTCGAGTGTACATTCGAATAATACACACTCGAAAAGACTCGAACGCTATAATTTAATTCAAGAGGTGTCTATTTTGATTGAAAACATGCTATTGATCAGGACATGTTGGTCTATAGACCCACATGATCTTGATATTTTAGCCAAATTTTGAAGCCTAGGCCTCATAAACACAAATCTTCTACTTAGAGCAGTTTCGAGTGTACATTCGAATAATACACACTCGAAAAGACTCGAACGCTATAATTTAACTCAAGAGGTGTCTATTTTTATGGGAAACATGCTAATGATCAGGACATGTTGGCATATTGACCCACATGATATTGATATTTTAGCCAAGGTTTGAATCCTAGGCCCCATAAACACGAATTTTCTACTTAGAGCAGTTTCGAGCGTACATTCGAATAATACACACTCGAAAAGAATCGAACGCTATAATTTAGCTCAACAAGTGTCTATTTTTATTGGAAATATGCTAATTATCAAGACATGTTGGTCTATAGACCCACATGATCTTAATATTTTATCCAAATTTTGAAGTCTAGGCCTCATAAACAAGATTTGTCTACTTAGAGCAGTTTGGAGTGTACATTCGAAAAATACACACTCGAAAAGACTCGAACGCTAAAATTTAGCTCAAGAGGTGTCTATTTTGATTGAAAACACGCTAATTATCATGAAATTTTGGTCTATATACCCACATGATCTTGATATTTTAGCCAAGTTTTGAAGCCTAGGCTTCATAAACAAGATTTGTCTACTTAGAGCAGTTTCGAGTGTACATTCGAAAAATACACACTCGAAAAGACTCGAACGCTATAATTTAACTCAAGAGGTGTCTATTTTTATTGGAAACATGCTAATGATCAGGACATGTTGGTATCTTGACCCACATGATCTTGATATTTTAGCCAAGGTTTGAAGCCTAGGCCTCATAAACACGAATTTTCTACTTAGAGCAGTTTCGAGCTAACATTCGAATAATACACACTCGAAAAGAATCGAACGCTATAATTTAGCTCAACAAGTGTCTATTTTTATTGGAAATATGCTAATTATCAAAACATGTTGGTCTATAGACCCACATGATCTTAATATTTTATCCAAATTTTGAAGTCTAGGCCTCATAAACAAGATTCGTCTACTTAGAGCAGTTTCGAGTGTACATTCGAAAAATACACACTCGAAAGACTCGAACGCTATAATTTAATTCAATAGGTGTCTATTTTGATTGAAAACATGCTAATTATCAGGACATGTTGGTCTATAGACCCACATGATCTTGATATTTTAGCCAAGGTTTGAAGCCTAGGCCCCATAAACACGAATTTTCTACTTAGAGCTGTTTCAAGCGTACATTCGAATAATACACACTCGAAAAGAATCGAACGCTATAATTTAGCTCAACAGGTGTCTATTTTTATTGGAAACATGCTAATTATCCGGACATGTTGGTCTATATACCCACATGATCTTGATATTTTAGCCAAGTTTTGAAGTCTAGGCCACATAAACAAGATTTTTCTACTTAGAGCAGTTTCGACTGTACATTCGAAAAGACTCGAACGCCATAATTTAGCTCAAGAGGTGTCTATTTTGATTGAAAACATGCTAATTATCAGGATATGTTGGTCTATAGACCCACATGATCTTGATATTTTAGCAAAGTTTTGAAGCCTAGGCCTCATAAACACGAATTTTCTACTTAGAGCAGTTTCGAGTGTACATTCGAATAATACACACTCGAAAAGACTCGAACGCTATAATTTAGCTCAACAAGTTTCTATTTTGATTGAAAACATGCTAATTATCAGGACATGTTGGTCTATAGACCCACATGATCTTGATATTTTAGCAAAATTTTGAAATCTAGGCCTCATAAACAAGATTTGTCTACTTAGAGCAGTTTCAAGTGTACATTCGAAAAATACACACTCGAAAAGACTCGAATGCTATAATTTAATTCAAGAGGTGTTTATTTTGATTGAAAACATGCTAATGATCAGGACATGTTGGTCTATAGACCCACATGATCTTGATATTTTAGTAAAGTTTTGAAGCCTAGGCCTCATAAACACGAATTTTCTACTTAGAGCAGTTTCAAGTGTACATTCGAATAATACACACTCGAAAAGAATCGAACGCTATAATTTAGCTCAAGAGGTGTCTATTTTGATTGGAAACATGCTAATGATCAAGACATGTTGGCCTATAGACCCACATGATCTTGATATTTTAGCCAAATTTTGAAGTCTAGGCCTCATAAACAAGATTTGTCTACTTAGAGCAGTTTGGAGTGTACATTCGAAAAATACACACTCGAAAAGACTCGAACGCTAAAATTTAGCTCAAGAGGTGTCTATTTTGATTGAAAACACGCTAATTATCAGGATATGTTGGTCTATAGACCCACATGATCTTGATATTTTAGCCAAATTTTGAAGTCTAGGCCACATAAACAAGATTTTTCTACTTAGAGCAGTTTCGACTGTACATTCGAAAAGACTCGAACTCTATAATTTAGCTCAAGAGGTGTCTATTTTGATTGAAAACATGCTAATTATCAGGATATGTTGGTCTATAGACCCACATGATCTTGATATTTTAGCCAAGTTTTTAAGCCTAGGCCTCATAAACACGAATTTTCTACTTAGAGCAGTTTCGAGTGTACATTCGAATAATACACACTCGAAAAGACTCGAATGCTATAATTTAGCTCAACAGGTTTCTATTTTGATTGAAAACATGCTAATTATCAGGACATGTTGGTCTATAGACCCACATGATCTTGATATTTTAGCAAAATTTTGAAATCTAGGCCTCATAAACAAGATTTGTCTACTTAGAGCAGTTTCAAGTGTACATTCGAAAAATACACACTCGAAAAGACTCGAACGCTATAATTTAGCTCAACAGGTTTCTATTTTTATTGGAAACATGCTAATGATCAGGACATGTTGGTCTATAGACCCAGATGATCTTGATATTTTAGCAAAATTTTTAAATCTAGGCCTCATAAACAAGATTTGTCTACTTAGAGCAGTTTCGAGTATACATTCGAAAAATAAACACTCGAAAAGACTCGAACGCTATAATTTAGCTCAACAGGTTTCTATTTTGATTGAAAACATGTTAATTATCAGGACATGTTGGTCTATAGACCCACATGATCTTGATATTTTAGCAAAATTTTGAAATCTAGGCCTCATAAACAAGATTTGTCTACTTAGAGCAGTTTCAAGTGTACATTCGAAAAATACACACTCGAAAAGACTCGAACGCTATAATTTAGCTCAACAGGTTTCTATTTTTATTGGAAACATGCTAATGATCAGGACATGTTGGTCTATAGACCCAGATGATCTTGATATTTTAGCAAAATTTTGAAATCTAGGCCTCATAAACAAGATTTGTCTAGTTAGAGCAGTTTCGAGTGTACATTCGAAAAATACACACTCGAAAATACTCGACCGCTATAATTTAGCTCAATAGGTGTCTATTTTGATTGAAAACATGCTATTGATCATGACATGTTGGTCTATAGACCCACATGATCTTGATACGTTACCCAAATTTTGAAGGCTAGGCCTCATAAACACGAATTTTCTATTTAGAGCAGTTTCGAGTGTACATTCAAATAATACACACTCGAAAAGACTCGAACGCTATAATTTAGCTCAACCGGTGTCTATTTTTATTGGAAACATGCTAATTATCAAGACATGTTGGTCTATAGACCCAGATGATCTTGATATTTTAGCTAAATTTTGAATTCTATGCCTCATAAACAAAATTTGTCTACTTAGAGCAGTTTCGAGTGTACATTCGAAAAATACACACTCGAAAAGACTCGAACGCTATAATTTAGCTCAAGAGGTGTCTATTTTGATTGAAAACATGCTATTGATCAGGACATGTTGGTCTATAGACCCACATGATCTTGATATTTTAGCCAAATTTTGAAGTCTAGGCCACATAAACAAGATTTTTCTACTTAGAGCAGTTTCGAGTGTACATTCGAAAAATACACACTCGAAAAGACTAGAACGCTATAATTTAGCTCAAGAGGTGTCTATTTTGATTGGAAACATGCTAATGATCAGGACATGGTTGTCTATAGACCCACATGATCTTGATATTTTAGCCAAATTTTGAAGTCTAGGCCACATAAACAAGATTTTTCTACTTAGAGCAGTTTCGAGTGTACATTCGAAAAATACACACTCGAAAAGACTAGAACGCTATAATTTAGCTCAAGAGGTGTCTATTTTGATTGGAAACATGCTAATGATCAGGACATGTTGGTCTATAGACCCACATGATCTTGATATTTTACCAAATTTTGAAGTCTAGGCCACATAAACAAGATTTTTCTACTTAGAGCAGTTTCGAGTGTACATTCGAAAAATACACACTCGAAAAGACTCGAACGCTATAATTTAGCTCAAGAGGTGTCTATTTTGATTGAAAACATGCTAATTATCAGGACGTGTTGGTCTATAGACCCACATGATCTTGATATTTTAGCCAAATTTTGAAGTCTAGGCCACATAAACAAGATTTTTCTACTTAGAGCAGTTTCGAGTGTACATTCGAAAAATACACACTCGAAAAGACTAGAACGCTATAATTTAGCTCAAGAGGTGTCTATTTGGTTTGAAAACATGCTAATTATCAGGACATGTTGGTCTATAGACCCACATGATCTTGATATTTTAGTCAAATTTTGAAGTCTAGGCCACATAAACAAGATTTTTCTACTTAGAGCAGTTTCGAGTGTACATTCAAAAAATACACACTCGAAAAGACTCGAACGCTATAATTTAGCTCAAGAGGTGTCTATTTTGATTGAAATCATGATAATTATCAGGACATGTTGGTCTATAGACCCACATGATCTTGATATTTTAGCCAAATTTTGAAGTCTAGGCCACATAAACAAGATTTTTCTACTTAGAGCAGTTTCGAGTGTACATTCGAAAAATACACACTCGAAAAGACTAGAACGCTATAATTTAGCTCAAGAGGTGTCTATTTTGATTGAAAACATGCTAATTATCAGGACATGTTGGTCTCTAGACCCACATGATCTTGATATTTTAGCCAAATTTTGAAGTCTAGGCCACATAAACAAGATTTTTCTACTTAGAGCAGTTTCGAGTGTACATTCGAAAAATACACACTCGAAAAGACTAGAACGCTATAATTTAGCTCAAGAGGTGTCTATTTTGATTGAAAACATGCTAATTATCAGGACATGTTGGTATATAGACCCACATGATCTTGATATTTTATCCAAGTTTTGAAGCCTAGGCCTCATAAACACGGATTTTCTACTTAGAGCAGTTTCGAGTGTATATTCGAAAAATACACACTCGAAAAGACTCGAACGCTATTATTTAGCTCAAGAGGTGTCTATTTTGATTGGAAACATGCTAATGATCAGGACATGTTTGTCTATAGACCCACATGATCTTGATATTTTAGCCAAATTTTGAAGTCTAGGCCACATAAACAAGATTTTTCTACTTAGAGCAGTTTCGAGTGTACATTCGAAAAATACACACTCGAAAAGACTAGAACGCTATAATTTAGCTCAAGAGGTGTCTATTTTGATTGAAAACATGCTAATTATCAGGACATGTTGGTATATAGACCCACATGATCTTGATATTTTATCCAAGTTTTGAAGCCTAGGCCTCATAAACACGGATTTTCTACTTAGAGCAGTTTCGAGTGTATATTCGAAAAATACACACTCGAAAAGACTCGAACGCTATTATTTAGCTCAAGAGGTGTCTATATTGATTGGAAACATGCTAATGATCAGGACATGTTTGTCTATAGACCCACATGATCTTGATATTTTAGCCAAATTTTGAAGTCTAGGCCACATAAACAAGATTTTTCTACTTAGAGCAGTTTCGAGTGTACATTCGAAAAATACACACTCGAAAAGACTAGAACGCTATAATTTAGCTCAAGAGGTGTCTATTTTGTTTGAAAACATGCTAATTATCAGGACATGTTGGTCTATAGACCCACATGATCGTGATATTTTAGTCAAATTTTGAAGTCTAGGCCACATAAACAAGATTTTTCTACTTAGAGCAGTTTCGAGTGTACATTCAAAAAATACACACTCGAAAAGACTCGAACGCTATAATTTAGCTCAAGAGGTGTCTATTTTGATTGAAATCAAGCTAATTATCAGGACATGTTGGTCTATAGACCCACATGATCTTGATATTTTAGTCAAATTTTGAAGTCTAGGCCACATAAACAAGATTTTTCTACTTAGAGCAGTTTCGAGTGTACATTCGAAAAATACACACTCGAAAAGACTCGAACGCTATAATTTAGCTCAAGAGGTGTCTATTTTGATTGAAAACATGCTAATTATCAGGACATGTTGGTCTATAGACCCACATGATCTTGATATTTTAGTCAAATTTTGAAGTCTAGGCCACATAAACAAGATTTTTCTACTTAGAGCAGTTTCGAGTGTACATTCAAAAATACACACTCGAAAAGACTCGAACGCTATAATTTATCTCCAGAGGTGTCTATTTTGATTGAAAACATGCTAATTATCAGGACATGTTGGTCTATAGACCCACATGATCTTGATATTTTAGTCAAATTTTGAAGTCTAGGCCACATAAACAAGATTTTTCTACTTGGAGCAGTTTCGAGTGTACATTCGAAAAATACACACTCGAAAAGACTCGAACGCTATAATTTAGCTCAAGAGGTGTCTATTTTGATTGAAAACATGCTAATTATCAGGACATGTTGGTCTATAGACCCACATGATCTTGATATTTTAGCCAAGTTTTAAAGGCAAGGCCTCATAAACAAGATTTTTCTACTTAGAGAAGTTTCGAGTGTACTTTCGAAAAATACACACTCAAAAAGACTCGAACGCTATAATTTAGCTCAAGAGGTGTCTATTTTTTTTGGAAACATGCTAATGATCAGGACATGTTGGTCTATAGACCCAGATGATCTTGATATTTTAGCTAAATTTTGAAGTCTAGGCCTCATAAACAAGATTTGTCTACTTAGAGCAGTTTGGAGTGTACATTCGAAAAATACACACTCGAAAAGACTCGAACGCTATAATTTAGCTCAAGAGGTGTCTATTTTTATTGGAAACATGCTAATGATCAGGACATGTTGGTCTATAGACCCAGATGATCTTGATATTTTAGCTAAATTTTGAAATCTAGGCCTCATAAACAAGATTTGTCTACTTAGAGCAGTTTCGAGTGTACATTCGAAAAATACACACTCGAAAAGACTCGAACGCTATAATTTAGCTCAAGAGGTGTCTATTTTGATTAAAAACATGCTATTGATCAGGACATGTTGGTCTATAAACCCACATGATCTTGATATTTTATCCAATTTTTGAAGCCTAGACCTCATAAACAAGATTTTTCTACTTAGAGCATTTTCGAGTGTACATTCGAAAAATACACACTCGAAAAGACTCGAACACTATAATTTAGCTCAACCGATGTCTATTTTGATTGAAAACATGCTAATTATCAGGATATGTTGGTCTATATACCCACATGATCTTGATATTTTAGCCAAGTTTTGAAGCCTAGGCCTCATAAACACGAATTTTCTACTTAGAGCAGTTTCGAGTGTACATTCGAATAATACACACTCGAAAAGACTCGAACGCTATAATTTAGCTCAACAGGTTTCTATTTTGATTGAAAACATGCTAATTATCAGGACATGTTGGTCTATAGACCCACATGATCTTGATATTTTAGCAAAATTTTGAAATCTAGGCCTCATAAACAAGATTTGTCTACTTAGAGCAGTTTCAAGTCTACATTCGAAAAATACACACTCGAAAAGACTCGAACAATATAATGTAGCTCAACAGGTTTCTATTTTTATTGGAAACATGCTAATGATCAGCACATGTTGGTCTATAGACCCAGATGATCTTGATATTTTAGCAAAATTTGTAAATCTAGGCCTCATAAACAAGATTTGTCTACTTAGAGCAGTTTCGAGTATACATTCGAAAAATACACACTCGAAAAGACTCGAACGCTATAATTTATCTCAAGAGGTGTCTATTTTGATTGAAAACATGCTATTGATCAGGACATGTTGGTCTATAGACCCACATGATCTTGATATTTTAGCCAAATTTTGAAGCCTAGGCCTCATAAACACTAATTTTCTACTTAGAGCAGTTTCGAGTGTACATTCGAATAATACACACTCGAAAAGACTCGAACGCTATAATTTAACTCAAGAGGTGTCTATTTTTATGGGAAACATGCTAATGATCAGGACATGTTTGTATATTGACCCACATGATATTGATATTTTAGCCAAGGTTTGAATCCTAGGCCCCATAAACACGAATTTTCTACTTGGAGCAGTTTCGAACGTACATTCGAATAATACACACTCGAAAAGACTCGAACGCTATAATTTAGCTCAACAGGTATCTAGTTTTATTGGAAACATGCTAATTATCAGGATATGTTGGTCTATATACCCACATGATCTTGATATTTTAGCCAAGTTTTAAAGCCTAGGCCTCATAAACACGAATTTTCTACTTAGAGCAGTTTCGAGTGTACATTCGAATAATACACACTCGAAAAGACTCGAACGCTATAATTTAATTCAAGAGGTGTCTATTTTGATTGAAAACATGCTAATTATCAGGACATGTTGGTCTATATACCCACATGATCTTGATAATTTAGCCAAATTTTGAAGTCTAGGCCTCATAAACAAGATTTTTCTACTTAGAGCAGTTTCGAGTGTACATTCGAATAATACACACTCGAAAAGACTCGAACGCTATAATTTAATTCAAGAGGTGTCTATTTGGATTGAAAACATGCTAATGATCAGGACATGTTGGTCTGTAGGCCCACATGATCTTGATATTTTAGCCAAATTTTGAAGTCAAGGCCTCATAAACAAGATTTTTCTACTTAGAGCAGTTTCGAGTGTACATTCGAAAAATACACACTCGAAAAGAATCGAACGCTATAATTTAGCTCAACAAGTGTCTATTTTTATTGCAAACATGCTAATTATCTGGACATGTTGGTCTATATACCCACATGATCTTGATATTTTAGCCAAGTTTTAAAGCCTAGGCCTCATAAACACGAATTTTCTACTTAGAGCAGTTTCGAGTGTACATTCGAATAATACACACTCGAAAAGAATCGAACGCTATAATTTAGCTCAACATGTGTCTATTTTTATTGGAAACATGCTAATTATCCGGACATGTTGGTCTATATACCCACATGATCTTGATATTTTAGCCAAGTTTTGAAGTCTAGGCCACATAAACAAGATTTTTCTACTTAGAGCAGTTTCGACTGTACATTCGAAAAGACTCGAACGCCATAATTTAGCTCAAGAGGTGTCTATTTTGATTGAAAACATGCTAATTATTAGGATATGTTGGTCTATAGACCCACATGATCTTGATATTTTAGCAAAGTTTTGAAGCCTAGGCCTCATAAACACGAATTTTCTACTTAGAGCAGTTTCGAGTGTACATTCGAATAATACACACTCGAAAAGACTCGAACGCTATAATTTAGCTTAACAGGTTTCTATTTTGATTGAAAACATGCTAATTATCAGGACATGTTGGTCTATAGACCCACATGATCTTGATATTTTAGCAAAATTTTGAAATCTAGGCCTCATAAACAAGATTTGTCTACTTAGAGCAGTTTCAAGTCTACATTCGTAAAATACACACTCGAAAAGACTCGAACGCTATAATTTAACTCAAGAGGTGTCTATTTTTATTGGAAACATGCTAATGATCAGGACATGTTGGTATCTTGACCCACATGATCTTGATATTTTAGCCAAGGTTTGAAGCCTAGGCCTCATAAACACGAATTTTCTACTTAGAGCAGTTTCGAGCTAACATTCGAATAATACACACTCGAAAAGAATCGAACGCTATAATTTAGCTCAACAAGTGTCTATTTTTATTGGAAATATGCTAATTATCAAAACATGTTGGTCTATAGACCCACATGATCTTAATATTTTATCCAAATTTTGAAGTCTAGGCCTCATAAACAAGATTCGTCTACTTAGAGCAGTTTCGAGTGTACATTCGAAAAATACACACTCGAAAGACTCGAACGCTATAATTTAATTCAATAGGTGTCTATTTTGATTGAAAACATGCTAATTATCAGGACATGTTGGTCTATAGACCCACATGATCTTGATATTTTAGCCAAGGTTTGAAGCCTAGGCCCCATAAACACGAATTTTCTACTTAGAGCAGTTTCAAGCGTACATTCGAATAATACACACTCGAAAAGAATCGAACGCTATAATTTAGCTCAACAGGTGTCTATTTTTATTGGAAACATGCTAATTATCCGGACATGTTGGTCTATATACCCACATGATCTTGATATTTTAGCCAAGTTTTGAAGTCTAGGCCACATAAACAAGATTTTTCTACTTAGAGCAGTTTCGACTGTACATTCGAAAAGACTCGAACGCCATAATTTAGCTCAAGAGGTGTCTATTTTGATTGAAAACATGCTAATTATCAGGATATGTTGGTCTATAGACCCACATGATCTTGATATTTTAGCAAAGTTTTGAAGCCTAGGCCTCATAAACACGAATTTTCTACTTAGAGCAGTTTCGAGTGTACATTCGAATAATACACACTCGAAAAGACTCGAACGCTATAATTTAGCTCAACAAGTTTCTATTTTGATTGAAAACATGCTAATTATCAGGACATGTTGGTCTATAGACCCACATGATCTTGATATTTTAGCAAAATTTTGAAATCTAGGCCTCATAAACAAGATTTGTCTACTTAGAGCAGTTTCAAGTGTACATTCGAAAAATACACACTCGAAAAGACTCGAATGCTATAATTTAATTCAAGAGGTGTTTATTTTGATTGAAAACATGCTAATGATCAGGACATGTTGGTCTATAGACCCACATGATCTTGATATTTTAGTAAAGTTTTGAAGCCTAGGCCTCATAAACACGAATTTTCTACTTAGAGCAGTTTCAAGTGTACATTCGAATAATACACACTCGAAAAGAATCGAACGCTATAATTTAGCTCAAGAGGTGTCTATTTTGATTGGAAACATGCTAATGATCAAGACATGTTGGCCTATAGACCCACATGATCTTGATATTTTAGCCAAATTTTGAAGTCTAGGCCTCATAAACAAGATTTGTCTACTTAGAGCAGTTTGGAGTGTACATTCGAAAAATACACACTCGAAAAGACTCGAACGCTAAAATTTAGCTCAAGAGGTGTCTATTTTGATTGAAAACACGCTAATTATCATGAAATTTTGGTCTATATACCCACATGATCTTGATATTTTAGCCAAGTTTTGAAGCCTAGGCTTCATAAACAAGATTTGTCTACTTAGAGCAGTTTCGAGTGTACATTCGAAAAATACACACTCGAAAAGACTCGAACGCTATAATTTAACTCAAGAGGTGTCTATTTTTATTGGAAACATGCTAATGATCAGGACATGTTGGTATCTTGACCCACATGATCTTGATATTTTAGCCAAGGTTTGAAGACTAGGCCTCATAAACACGAATTTTCTACTTAGAGCAGTTTCGAGCTAACATTCGAATAATACACACTCGAAAAGAATCGAACGCTATAATTTAGCTCAACAAGTGTCTATTTTTATTGGAAATATGCTAATTATCAAAACATGTTGGTCTATAGACCCACATGATCTTAATATTTTATCCAAATTTTGAAGTCTAGGCCTCATAAACAAGATTCGTCTACTTAGAGCAGTTTCGAGTGTACATTCGAAAAATACACACTCGAAAGACTCGAACGCTATAATTTAATTCAATAGGTGTCTATTTTGATTGAAAACATGCTAATTATCAGGACATGTTGGTCTATAGACCCACATGATCTTGATATTTTAGCCAAGGTTTGAAGCCTAGGCCCCATAAACACGAATTTTCTACTTAGAGCAGTTTCAAGCGTACATTCGAATAATACACACTCGAAAAGAATCGAACGCTATAATTTAGCTCAACATGTGTCTATTTTTATTGGAAACATGCTAATTATCCGGACATGTTGGTCTATATACCCACATGATCTTGATATTTTAGCCAAGTTTTGAAGTCTAGCCACATAAACAAGATTTTTCTACTTAGAGCAGTTTCGACTGTACATTCGAAAAGACTCGAACGCCATAATTTAGCTCAAGAGGTGTCTATTTTGATTGAAAACATGCTAATTATCAGGATATGTTGGTCTATAGACCCACATGATCTTGATATTTTAGCAAAGTTTTGAAGCCTAGGCCTCATAAACACGAATTTTCTACTTAGAGCAGTTTCGAGTGTACATTCGAATAATACACACTCGAAAAGACTCGAACGCTATAATTTAGCTCAACAAGTTTCTATTTTGATTGAAAACATGCTAATTATCAGGACATGTTGGTCTATAGACCCACATGATCTTGATATTTTAGCAAAATTTTGAAATCTAGGCCTCATAAACAAGATTTGTCTACTTAGAGCAGTTTCAAGTGTACATTCGAAAAATACACACTCGAAAAGACTCGAACGCTATAATGTAGCTCAACAGGTTTCTATTTTTATTGGAAACATGCTAATGATCAGCACATGTTGGTCTATAGACCCAGATGATCTTGATATTTTAGCAAAATTTGTAAATCTAGGCCTCATAAACAAGATTTGTCTACTTAGAGCAGTTTCGAGTATACATTCGAAAAATACACACTCGAAAAGACTCGAACGCTATAATTTATCTCAAGAGGTGTCTATTTTGATTGAAAACATGCTATTGATCAGGACATGTTGGTCTATAGACCCACATGATCTTGATATTTTAGCCAAATTTTGAAGCCTAGGCCTCATAAACACTAATTTTCTACTTAGAGCAGTTTCGAGTGTACATTCGAATAATACACACTCGAAAAGACTCGAACGCTATAATTTAACTCAAGAGGTGTCTATTTTTATGGGAAACATGCTAATGATCAGGACATGTTTGTATATTGACCCACATGATATTGGTATTTTAGCCAAGGTTTGAATCCTAGGCCCCATAAACACGAATTTTCTACTTGGAGCAGTTTCGAACGTACATTCGAATAATACACACTCGAAAAGACTCGAACGCTATAATTTAGCTCAACAGGTGTCTAGTTTTATTGGAAACATGCTAATTATCAGGATATGTTGGTCTATATACCCACATGATCTTGATATTTTAGCCAAGTTTTAAAGCCTAGGCCTCATAAACACGAATTTTCTACTTAGAGCAGTTTCGAGTGTACATTCGAATAATACACACTCGAAAAGACTCGAACGCTATAATTTAATTCAAGAGGTGTCTATTTTGATTGAAAACATGCTAATTATCAGGACATGTTGGTCTATATACCCACATGATCTTGATATTTTAGCCAAGTTTTAAAGCCTAGGCCTCATAAACACGAATTTTCTACTTAGAGCAGTTTCGAGTGTACATTCGAATAATACACACTCGAAAAGACTCGAACGCTATAATTTAATTCAAGAGGTGTCTATTTGGATTGAAAACATGCTAATGATCAGGACATGTTGGTCTGTAGGCCCACATGATCTTGATATTTTAGCCAAATTTTGAAGTCTAGGCCTCATAAACAAGATTTTTCTACTTAGAGCAGTTTCGAGTGTACATTCAAAAAATACACACTCGAAAAGAATCGAACGCTATAATTTAGCTCAACAGGTGTCTATTTTTATTGGAAACATGCTAATTATCCGGACATGTTGGTCTATATACCCACATGATCTTGATATTTTAGCCAAGTTTTGAAGTCTAGGCCACATAAACAAGATTTTTTTTACTTAGAGCAGTTTCGACTGTACATTCGAAAAGACTCGAACGCCATAATTTAGCTCAAGAGGTGTCTATTTTGATTGAAAACATGCTAATTATCAGGATATGTTGGTCTATAGACCCACATGATCTTGATATTTTAGCAAAGTTTTGAAGCCTAGGCCTCATAAACACGAATTTTCTACTTAGAGAAGTTTCGAGTGTACATTCGAATAATACACACTCGAAAAGACTCGAACGCTATAATTTAGCTCAACAGGTTTCTATTTTGATTGAAAACATGCTAATTATCAGGACATGTTGGTCTATAGACCCACATGATCTTGATATTTTAGCAAAATTTTGAAATCTAGGCCTCATAAACAAGATTTGTCTACTTAGAGTAGTTTCAAGTCTACATTCGAAAAATACACACTCGAAAAGACTCGAACGCTATAATGTAGCTCAACAGGTTTCTATTTTTATTGGAAACATGCTAATGATCAGCACATGTTGGTCTATAGACCCAGATGATCTTGATATTTTAGCAAAATTTGTAAATCTAGGCCTCATAAACAAGATTTGTCTACTTAGAGCAGTTTCGAGTATACATTCGAAAAATACACACTCGAAAAGATTCAAACGCTATAATTTATCTCAAGAGGTGTCTATTTTGATTGAAAACATGCTATTGATCAGGACATGTTGGTCTATAGACCCACATGATCTTGATATTTTAGCCAAATTTTGAAGCCTAGGCCTCATAAACACTAATTTTCTACTTAGAGCAGTTTCGAGTGTACATTCGAATAATACACACTCGAAAAGACTCGAACGCTATAATTTAACTCAAGAGGTGTCTATTTTTATGGGAAACATGCTAATGATCAGGACATGTTGGTATATTGACCCACATGATATTGATATTTTAGCCAATGTTTGAAGCCTAGGCCCCATAAACACGAATTTTCTACTTAGAGCAGTTTCGAGCGTACATTCGAATAATACACACTCGAAAAGACTCGAACGCTATAATTTAATTCAAGAGGTGTTTATTTTGATTGAAAACATGCTAATGATCAGGACATGTTGGTCTATAGACCCACATGATCTTGATATTTTAGTAAAGTTTTGAAGCCTAGGCCTCATAAACACGAATTTTCTACTTAGAGCAGTTTCAAGCGTACATTCGAATAATACACACTCGAAAAGAATCGAACGCTATAATTTAGCTCAACAGGTGTCTATTTTTAATGGAAACATACTAATTATCAGGACATGTTGGTCTATATACCCACATGATCTTGATATTTTAGCCAAGTTTTAAAGCCTGGGCCTCATAAACACGAATTTTCTACTTAGAGCAGTTTCGAGTGTACATTCGAATAATACACACTCGAAAAGACTCGAACGCTATAATTTAATTCAAGAGGTGTCTATTTGGATTGAAAACATGCTAAAGATCAGGACATGTTGGTCTGTAGGCCCACATGATCTTGATATTTTAGCCAAATTTTGAAGTCTAGGCCTCATAAACAAGATTTTTCTACTTAGAGCAGTTTCGAGTGTACATTCGAAAAATACACACTCGAAAAGAATCGAACGCTATAATTTAGCTCAACAAGTGTCTATTTTTATTGGAAACATGCTAATTATCAGGACATGTTGGTCTATATACCCACATGATCTTGATATTTTAGCCAAGTTTTAAAGCCTAGGCCTCATAAACACAAATTTTCTACTTAGAGCAGTTTCGAGTGTACATTCGAATAATACACACTCGAAAAGACTCGAACGCTATAATTTAATTCAAGAGGTGTTTATTTTGATTGAAAACATGCTAATGATCAGGACATGTTGGTCTATAGACCCACATGATCTTGATATTTTAGTAAAGTTTTGAAGCCTAGGCCTCATAAACACGAATTTTCTACTTAGAGCAGTTTCAAGCGTACATTCGAATAATACACACTCGAAAAGAATCGAACGCTATAATTTAGCTCAACAGGTGTCTATTTTTATTGGAAACATGCTAATTATCAGGACATGTTGGTCTATATACCCACATGATCTTGATATTTTAGCCAAGTTTTAAAGCCTGGGCCTCATAAACACGAATTTTCTACTTAGAGCATTTTCGAGTGTACATTCGAATAATACACACTCGAAAAGACTCGAACGCTATAATTTAATTCAAGAGGTGTCTATTTGGATTGAAAACATGCTAATGATCAGGACATGTTGGTCTGTAGGCCCACATGATCTTGATATTTTAGCCAAATTTTGAAGTCTAGGCCTCATAAACAAGATTTTTCTACTTAGAGCAGTTTCGAGTGTACATTCGAAAAATACACACTCGAAAAGAATCGAACGCTATAATTTAGCTCAACAAGTGTCTATTTTTATTGGAAACATGCTAATTATCAGGACATGTTGGTCTATATACCCACATGATCTTGATATGTTAGCCAAGTTTTAAAGCCTAGGCCTCATAAACACGAATTTTCTACTTAGTGCAGTTTCGAGTGTACATTCGAATAATACACACTCGAAAAGACTCGAACGCTATAATTTAGCTCAACCGATGTCTATGTTGATTGAAAACATGCTAATTATCAGGACATGTTGGTCTATATACCCACATGATCTTGATATTTTAGCCAAGTTTTGAAGCCTAGGCCTCATAAACACGAATTTTCTACTTAGAGCAGTTTCGAGTGTACATTCGAAAAATACACACTCGAAAAGACTCGAACGCTATAATTTAGCTCAAGAGGTGTCTATTTTGATTGGAAACATGCTAATGATCAGGACATGTTGGTCTATAGACCCACATGATCTTGATATTTTAGCCAAATTTTGAAGTCTAGGCCACATAAACAAGATTTTTCTACTTAGAGCAGTTTCGAGTGTACATTCGAAAAATACACACTCGAAAAGACTCGAACGCTATAATTTATCTCCAGAGGTGTCTATTTTGATTGAAAACATGCTAATTATCAGGACATGTTGGTCTATAGACCCACATGATCTTGATATTTTAGCCAAGTTTTGAAACCTAGGCCTCATAAACACAAATTTTCTACTTAGAGCAGTTTCGAGTGTACATTCGAAAAATACACACTCGAAAAGACTCGAACGCTATAATTTAGCTCAAGAGGTGTCTATTTTGATTGGAAACATGCTAATGATCAGGACATGTTGGTCTATAGACCCACATGATCTTGATATTTTAGCCAAATTTTGAAGTCTAGGCCACATAAACAAGATTTTTCTACTTAGAGCAGTTTCAAGTGTACATTCAAAAAATACACACTCGAAAAGACTCGAACGCTATAATTTAGCTCAAGAGATGTCTATTTTGATTGAAAACATGCTAATTATCAGGACATGTTGGTCTATAGACCCACATGATCTTGATATGTTAGCCAAATTTTGAAGTCTAGGCCACATAAACAAGATTTTTTTACTTAGAGCAGTTTCGAGTGTACATTCGAAAAATACACACTCGAAAAGACTCGAACGCTATAATTTATCTCAAGAGGTGTCTATTTTGATTGAAAACATGCTATTGATCAGGACATGTGGTCTATAGACCCACATGATCTTGATATTTTAGCCAAATTTTGAAGTCTAGGCAACATAAACAAGATTTTTCTACTTAGAGCAGTTTCAAGTGTACATTCAAAAAATACACACTCGAAAAGACTCGAACGCTATAATTTATCTCAAGAGGTGTGTATTTTGATTAAAAACATGCTAATTATCAGGACATGTTGGTCTATAGACCCACATGATCTTGATATTTTAGCCAAGTTTTGAAGCCTAGGCCTCATAAACACAAATTTTCTACTTAGAGCAGTTTCGAGTGTACATTCGAAAAATACACACTCGAATAGACTCGAACGCTATAATTTAGCTCCAGAGATGTCTATTTTGATTGAAAACATGCTAATTATCATGGTCTATAGACCCACATGATCTTGATATTTTTTCCAAGTTTTGAAGCCTAGGCCTCATAAACACAAATTTTCTACTTAGAGCAGTTTAGAGTGTACATTCGAAAAATACACACTCGAAAAGACTCGAACGCTATAATTTATCTCAAGAGGTGTGTATTTTGATTAAAAACATGCTAATTATCAGGACATGTTGGTCTATAGACCCACATGATCTTGATATTTTAGCCAAGTTTTGAAGCCTAGGCCTCATAAACACAAATTTTCTACTTAGAGCAGTTTCGAGTGTACATTCGAAAAATACACACTCGAAAGACTAGAACGCTATAATTTAGCTCAAGAGGTGTCTATTTTGATTGGAAACATGCTAATGATCAGGACATGTTGGTCTATAGACCCACATGATCTTGATATTTTAGCCAAATTTTGAAGTCTAGGCCACATAAACAAGATTTTTCTACTTAAAGCAATTTCGAGTGTACATTCGAAAAATACACACTCGAAAAGACTAGAACACTATAATTTAGCTCAAGAGGTGTCTATTTTGATTGGAAACATGCTAATGATCAGGACATGTTGGTCTATAGACCCACATGATCTTGATATTTTAGCCAAATTTTGAAGTCTAGGCCACATAAACAAGATTTTTCTACTTAGAGCAGTTTCGAGTGTACATTCGAAAAATACACACTCGAAAAGACTAGAACACTATAATGTAGCTCAAGAGGTGTCTATTTTGATTGGAAACATGCTAATGATCAGGACATGTTGGTCTATAGACCCACATGATCTTGATATTTTAGCCAAATTTTGAAGTCTAGGCCACATAAACAAGATTTTTCTAATTAGAGCAGTTTCGAGTGTACATTCGAAAAATACACACTCGAAAAGACTAGAACGCTATAATTTAGCTCAAGAGGTGTCTATTTTGATTGGAAACATGCTAATGATCAGGACATGTTGGTCTATAGACCCACATGATCTTGATATTTTAGCCAAATTTTGAAGTCTAGGCCACATAAACAAGATTTTTCTACTTAGAGCAGTTTCGAGTGTACATTCGAAAAATACACACTCGAAAAGACTCGAACGCTATAATGTAGCTCCAGAGATGTCTATTTTGATTGAAAACATGCTAATTATCAGGACATGTTGGTCTATCGACCCACATGATCTTGATATTTTTGCCAAGTTTTGAAGCCTAGGCCTCATAAACACAAATTTTCTACTTAGAGCAGTTTCGAGTGTACATTCGAAAAATACACACTCGAAAAGACTAGAACGCTATAATTTAGCTCAAGAGGTGTCTATTTTGATTGGAAACATGCTAATGATCAGGACATGTTGGTCTATAGACCCACATGATCTTGATATTTTAGCCAAATTTTGAAGTCTAGGCCACATAAACAAGATTTTTCTACTTAGAGCAATTTCGAGTGTACATTCGAAAAATACACACTCGAAAAGACTAGAACCCTATAATTTAGCTCAAGAGGTGTCTATTTTGATTGGAAACATGCTAATGATCAGGACATGTTGGTCTATAGACCCACATGATCTTGATATTTTAGCCAAATTTTGAAGTCTAGGCCACATAAACAAGATTTTTCTACTTAGAGCAGTTTCGAGTGTACATTCGAAAAATACACACTCGAATAGACTAGAACGCTATAATTTAGCTCAAGAGGTGTCTATTTTGATTGGAAACATGCTAATGATCAGGACATGTTGGTCTATAGACCCACATGATCTTGATATTTTAGCCAAATTTTGAAGTCTAGGCCACATAAACAAGATTTTTCTACTTAGAGCAGTTTCGAGTGTACATTCGAAAAATACACACTCGAAAAGACTCGAACGCTATAATTTAGCTCAAGAGGTGTCTATTTTGATTGAAAACATGCTAATTATCAGGCATGTTGGTCTATAGACCCACATGATCTTGATATTTTATCCAAATTTTGAAGTCTAGGCCACATAAACAAGATTTTTCTACTTAGAGCAGTTTCGAGTGTACATTCGAAAAATACACACTCGAAAAGACTCGAACGTTATAATTTAGCTCAAGAGATGTCTATTTTGATTGAAAACATGCTAATTATCAGGACATGTTGGTCTATAGACCCAGATGATCTTGATATTTTAGCTAAATTTTGAAGTCTAGGCCTAATAAACAAGATTTGTCTACTTAGAGCAGTTTCGAGTGTACATTCGAAAAATACACACTCGAAAAGACTCGAACGTTATAATTTAGCTCAAGAGATGTCTATTTTGATTGAAAACATGCTAATTATCCGGACATGTTGGTCTATAGACCCACATGATCTTGATATTTTAGCCAAGTTCCGAAGCTTAGGCCTCATAAACACGAATTTTCTACTTAGAGCAGTTTCGAGTGTACATTCGAAAAATACACACTCGAAAAGACTCGAACGCTACAATTTAGCTCAACCGGTGTCTATTTTTATTGGAAACATGCTAATGATCAGAACATGTTGGTCTATAGACCCACATGATCTTGATATTTTAGCCAAATTTTGAAGTCTAGGCCACATAAACAAGATTTTTCTACTTAGAGCAGTTTCGAGTGTACATTCGAAAAATACACACTCGAAAAGACTCGAACGCTATAATTTAGCTCAAGAGGTGTCTATTTTGATTGAAAACATACTAATTATCAGGACATGTTGGTCTATAGACCCATATGATCTTGATATTTTAGCCAAGTTTTGAATCCTAGGCCTCATAAACACGAATTTTCTACTTAGAACAGTTTCGAGTGTACATTCGAAAAATACACACTCGAAAAGACTAGAACGCTATAATTTAGCTCAAGAGGTGTCTATTTTGATTGGAAACATGCTAATGATCAGGACATGTTGGTCTATAGACCCACATGATCTTGATATTTTAGCCAAATTTTGAAGTCTAGGCCACATAAACAAGATTTTTCTACTTAGAGCAGTTTCGAGTGTACATTCGAATAATACACTCTCGAAAAGACTCGAACGCTATAATTTAGCTTAACAGGTTTCTATTTTTATTGGAAACATGCTAATGATCAGGACATGTTGGTCTATAGACCCAGATGATCTTGATATTTTAGCAAAATTTTGAAATCTAGGCCTCATAAACAAGATTTGTCTACTTAGAGCAGTTTCGAGTGTACATTCGAAAAATACACACTCGAAAAGACTCGAACGTTATAATTAGCTCAAGAGGTGTCTACTTTGATTGAAAACATGCTATTGATCAGTACATGTTGGTCTATAGACCCACATGATCTTGATATGTTATCCAAGTTTTGAAGGCTAGGCCTCATAAACACGAATTTTCTACTTAGAGCAGTTTCGAGTGTACATTCAAATAATACACACTCGAAAAGACTCGAACGCTATAATTTAGCTCAACCGATGTCTATTTTAATTGAAAACATGCTAATTATCAGGACATGTTGGTGTATAGACCCACATGATCTTGATATTTTAGCCAAGTTTTGAATCCTAGGCCTCATAAACACGAATTTTCTACTTAGAGCAGTTTCGAGTGTACATTCGAAAAATACACACTCAAAAATACTCGAACGCTATAATTTAGCTCAAGAGGTGTCTATTTTGATTGGAAACATGCTAATGATCAGGACATGTTGGTCTATAGACCCACATGATCTTGATATTTTAGCCAAATTTTGAAGTCTAGGCCACATAAACAAGATTTTAACTTAGAGCAGTTTCGACTGTACATTCGAAAATACACACTCGAAAAGACTCGAACGCTATAATTTATCTCAAGAGGTGTCTATTTTGATTAAAAACATGCTAATTATAAGGACATGTTGGTCTATAGACCCACATGATCTTGATATTTTAGCCAAGTTTTGAAGCCTAGGCCTCATAAACACGAATTTTCTACTTAGAGCAGTTTCGAGTGTACATTCGAATAATACACACTCGAAAAGACTCGAACGCTATAATTTAGCTCAACAGGTTTCTATTTTGATTGAAAACATGCTAATTATCAGGACATGTTGGTCTATAGACCCACATGATCTTCATATTTTAGCCAAGTTTTGAAGCCTAGGCCTCATAAACACGAATTGTCTACTTAGAGCAGTTTCGAGTGTACATTCGAATAATACACACTCGAAAAGACTCGAACGCTATAATTTAGCTCAACAGGTTTCTATTTTGATTGAAAACATGCTAATTATCAGGACATGTTGGTCTATAGACCCACATGATCTTGATATTTTAGAAAATTTTGAAATCTAGGCCTCATAAACAAGATTTTTCTACTTAGAGCAGTTTCGAGTGTACATTCGAAAAATACACACTCGAAAAGAATCGAACGCTATAATTTAGCTCAACAAGTGTCTATTTTTATTGGAAACATGCTAATTATCAGGACATGTTGGTCTATATACCCACATGATCTTGATATTTTAGCCAAGTTTTGAAGTCTAGGCCACATAAACAAGATTTTTCTACTTAGAGCAGTTTCGACTGTACATTCGAAAAGACTCGAACGCCATAATTTAGCTCAAGAGGTGTCTATTTTGATTGAAAACATGCTAATTATCAGGATATGTTGGTCTATAGACCCACATGATCTTGATATTTTAGCAAAGTTTTGAAGCCTAGGCCTCATAAACACGAATTTTCTACTTAGAGCAGTTTCGAGTGTGCATTCGAATAATACACACTCGAAAAGACTCGAACGCTATAATTTAGCTCAACAGGTTTCTATTTTGATTGAAAACATGCTAATTATCAGGACATGTTGGTCTATAGACCCACATGATCTTGATATTTTAGAAAATTTTGAAATCTAGGCCTCATAAACAAGATTTTTCTACTTAGAGCAGTTTCGAGTGTACATTCGAAAAATACACACTCGAAAAGAATCGAACGCTATAATTTAGCTCAACAAGTGTCTATTTTTATTGGAAACATGCTAATTATCAGGACATGTTGGTCTATATACCCACATGATCTTGATATTTTAGCCAAGTTTTAAAGCCTAGGCCTCATAAACACGAATTTTCTACTTAGAGCAGTTTCGAGTGTACATTCGAATAATACACACTCGAAAAGACTCGAACCCTATAATTTAATTCAAGAGGTGTCTATTTGGATTGAAAACATGCTAATGATCAGGACATGTTGGTCTGTAGGCCCACATGATCTTGATATTTTAGCCAAATTTTGAATTCTAGGCCTCATAAACAAGATTTTTCTACTTAGAGCAGTTTCGAGTGTACATTCGAATAATACACACTCGAAAAGAATCGAACGCTATAATTTAGCTCAACAGGTGTCTATTTTTATTGGAAACATGCTAATTATCAGGACATGTTGGTCTATATACCCACATGATCTTGATATTTTAGCCAAGTTTTAAAGCCTAGGCCTCATAAACACGAATTTTCTACTTAGAGCAGTTTCGAGTGTACATTCGAATAATACACACTCGAAAAGACTCGAACGCTATAATTTAATTCAAGAGGTGTCTATTTGGATTGAAAACATGCTAATGATCAGGACATGTTGGTCTGTAGGCCCACATGATCTTGATATTTTAGCCAAATTTTGAAGTCTAGGCCTCATAAACAAGATTTTTCTACTTAGAGCAGTTTCGAGTATACATTCGAAAAATAGACACTCGAAAAGACTCGAACGCTATAATTTATCTCAAGAGGTGTCTCTTTTGATTGAAAACATGCTATTGATCAGGACATGTTGGTCTATAGACCCACATGATCTTGATATTTTATCCAAGTTTTGAAGCCTAGGCCTCATAAACACAAATTTTCTACTTAGAGTAGTTTCGAGTGTACATTCGAATAATACACACTCGAAAAGACTCGAACGCTAAAATTTAACTCAAGAGGTGTCTATTTTTATGGGAAACATGCTAATGATCAGGACATGTTGGTATATTGACCCACATGATATTGATTTTTTAGCCAAGGTTTGAAGCCTAGGCCCCATAAACACGAATTTTCTACTTAGAGCAGTTTCGAGCGTACATTCGAATAATACACACTCGAAAAGAATCGAACGCTATAATTTAGCTCAACAGGTATCTATTTTTATTGGAAACATGCTAATTATCAGGACATGTTGGTCTATATACCCACATGATCTTGATATTTTAGCCAAGTTTTAAAGCCTAGGCCTCATAAACACGAATTTTCTACTTAGAGCAGTTTCGAGTGTACATTCGAATAATACACACTCGAAAAGACTCGAACGCTATAATTTAATTCAAGAGGTGTCTATTTGGATTGAAAACATGCTAAAGATCAGGACATGTTGGTCTGTAGGCCCACATGATCTTGATATTTTAGCCAAATTTTGAAGTCTAGGCCTCATAAACAAGATTTTTCTACTTAGAGCAGTTTCGAGTGTACATTCGAAAAATACACACTCGAAAAGAATCGAACGCTATAATTTAGCTCAACAAGTGTCTATTTTTATTGGAAACATGCTAATTATCAGGACATGTTGGTCTATATACCCACATGATCTTGATATTTTAGCCAAGTTTTAAAGCCTAGGCCTCATAAACACGAATTTTCTACTTAGAGCAGTTTCGAGTGTACATTCAAATAATACACACTCGAAAAGACTCGAACGCTATAATTTATTTCAAGAGGTGTTTATTTTGATTGAAAACATGCTAATGATCAGGACATGTTGGTCTATAGACCCACATGATCTTGATATTTTAGTAAAGTTTTGAAGCCTAGGCCTCATAAACACGAATTTTCTACTTAGAGTAGTTTCGAGTGTACATTCGAATAATACACACTCGAAAAGAATCGAACGCTATAATTTAGCTCAACAGGTGTCTATTTTTATTGGAAACATGCTAATTATCCGGGCATGTTGGTCTATATACCCACATGATCTTGATATATTAGCCAAGTTTTGAAGTCTAGGCCACATAAACAATATTTTTCTACTTAGAGCAGTTTCGACTGTACATTCGAAAAGACTCGAACGCCATAATTTAGTTCAAGAGGTGTCTATTTTGATTGAAAACATGCTAATTATCAGGATATGTTGGTCTATAGACCCACATGATCTTGATATTTTAGCAAAGTTTTGAAGCCTAGGCCTCATAAACACGAATTTTCTACTTAGAGCAGTTTCGAGTGTGCATTCGAATAATACACACTCGAAAAGACTCGAACGCTATAATTTAGCTCAACAGGTTTCTATTTTGATTGAAAACATGCTAATTATCAGGACATGTTGGTCTATAGACCCACATGATCTTGATATTTTAGAAAATTTTGAAATCTAGGCCTCATAAACAAGATTTTTCTACTTAGAGCAGTTTCGAGTGTACATTCGAAAAATACACACTCGAAAAGAATCGAACGCTATAATTTAGCTCAACAAGTGTCTATTTTTATTGGAAACATGCTAATTATCAGGACATGTTGGTCTATATACCCACATGATCTTGATATTTTAGCCAAGTTTTAAAGCCTAGGCCTCATAAACACGAATTTTCTACTTAGAGCAGTTTCGAGTGTACATTCGAATAATACACACTCGAAAAGACTCGAACGCTATAATTTAATTCAAGAGGTGTTTATTTTGATTGAAAACATGCTAATGATCAGGACATGTTGGTCTATAGACCCACATGATCTTGATATCTTAGTAAAGTTTTGAAGCCTAGGCCTCATAAACAAGAATTTTCTACTTAGAGCAGTTTCAAGCGTACATTCGAATAATACACACTCGAAAAGAATCGAATGCTATAATTTAGCTCAACAGGTGTCTATTTTTATTGGAAACATGCTAATTATCAGGACATGTTGGTCTATATACCCACATGATCTTGATATTTTAGCCAAGTTTTAAAGCCTAGGCCTCATAAACACGAATTTTCTACTTAGAGCAGTTTCGAGTGTACATTCGAATAATACACACTCGAAAAGACTCGAACGCTATAATTTAATTCAAGAGGTGTCTATTTGGATTGAAAACATGCTAATGATCAGGACATGTTGGTCTGTAGGCCCACATGATCTTGATATTTTAGCCAAATTTGGAAGTCTAGGCCTCATAAACAAGATTTTTCTACTTAGAGCAGTTTCGAGTGTACATTCGAAAAATACACACTCGAAAAGAATCGAACGCTATAATTTAGCTCAACAAGTGTCTATTTTTATTGGAAACATGCTAATTATCAGGAAATGTTGGTCTATATACCCACATGATCTTGATATTTTAGCCAAGTTTTAAAGCCTAGGCCTCATAAACACGAATTTTCTACTTAGAGCAGTTTCGAGTGTACATTCGAATAATACACACTCGAAAAGACTCGAACGCTATAATTTAGCTCAACAGGTTTCTATTTTGATTGAAAACATGCTAATTATCAGGACATGTTGGTCTATAGACCCACATGATCTTGATATTTTAGAAAATTTTGAAATCTAGGCCTCATAAACAAGATTTTTCTACTTAGAGCAGTTTCGAGTGTACATTCGAAAAATACACACTCGAAAAGAATCGAACGCTATAATTTAGCTCAACAAGTGTCTATTTTTATTGGAAACATGCTAATTATCAGGACATGTTGGTCTATATACCCACATGATCTTGATATTTTAGCCAAGTTTTGAAGTCTAGGCCACATAAACAAGATTTTTCTACTTAGAGCAGTTTCGACTGTACATTCGAAAAGACTCGAACGCCATAATTTAGCTCAAGAGGTGTCTATTTTGATTGAAAACATGCTAATTATCAGGATATGTTGGTCTATAGACCCACATGATCTTGATATTTTAGCAAAGTTTTGAAGCCTAGGCCTCATAAACACGAATTTTCTACTTAGAGCAGTTTCGAGTGTACATTCGAATAATACACACTCGAAAAGACTCGAACGCTATAATTTAGCTCAACAAGTTTCTATTTTGATTGAAAACATGCTAATTATCAGGACATGTTGGTCTATAGACCCACATGATCTTGATATTTTAGCAAAATTTTGAAATCTAGGCCTCATAAACAAGATTTGTCTACTTAGAGCAGTTTCAAGTGTACATTCGAAAAATACACACTCGAAAAGACTCGAACGCTATAATTTAGCTCAAGAGGTGTCTATTTTGATTGAAAACATGCTAATTATCAGGACATGTTGGTCTATAGACCCACATTATCTTGATATTTTATCCAAGTTTTGAAGCCTAGGCCTCATAAACACTGATATTATACTTAGAGCAGTTTCGAGTGTACATTCGAAAAATACACACTCGAAAAGACTCGAAAGCTATAATTTAGCTCAAGAGGTGTCTATTTTGATTGGAAACATGCTAATGATCAGGACATGTTGGTCTATAGACCCACATGATCTTGATATTTTAGCCAAATTTTGAAGTCTAGGCCACATAAACAAGATTTTTCTACTTAGAGCAGTTTCGAGTGTACATTCGAAAAATACACACTCGAAAAGACTCGAACGCTATAATTTAGCTCAAGAGGTGTCTATTTTGATTGAAAACATGCTAATTATCAGGACATGTTGGTCTATAGACCCACATGATCTTGATATTTTAGCCAAGTTTTGAAGCCTAGGCCTCATAAACACGAATTTTCTACTTAGAGCAGTTTCGAGTGTACATTCGAATAATACACACTCGAAAAGACTCGAACGCTATAATTTAGATCAAAAGGTTTCTATTTTTATTGGAAACATGCTAATGATCAGGATATGTTGGTCTATAGACCCACATGATCTTGATATTTTAGCCAAGTTTTGAAGCCTAGGCCTCATAAACACGAATTTTCTACTTAGAGCAGTTTCGAGTGTACATTCGAATAATACACACTCGAAAAGACTCGAACGCTATAATTTAGCTCCAGAGATGTCTATTTTGATTGAAAACATGCTAATTATCAGGACATGTTGGTCTATAGACCCACATGATCTTGATATTTTTGCCAAATTTTGAAGCCTAGGCCTCATAAACACCAATTTTCTACTTAGAGCAGTTTCGAGTGTACATTCGAAAAATACACACTCGAAAAGACTAGAACGCTATAATTTAGCTCAAGAGGTGTCTATTTTGATTGGAAACATGCTAATGATCAGGACATGTTGGTCTATAGACCCACATGATCTTGATATTTTAGCCAAATTTTGAAGTCTAGGCCACATAAACAAGATTTTTCTACTTAGAGCAGTTTCGAGTGTACATTCGAAAAATACACACGCGAAAAGACTAGAACGCTATAATTTAGCTCAAGAGGTGTCTATTTTGATTGGAAACATGCTAATGATCAGGACATGTTGGTCTATAGACCCACATGATCTTGATATTTTAGCCAAATTTTGAAGTCTAGGCCACATAAACAAGATTTTTCTACTTAAAGCAATTTCGAGTGTACATTCGAAAAATACACACTCGAAAAGACTAGAACACTATAATTTAGCTCAAGAGGTGTCTATTTTGATTGGAAACATGCTAATGATCAGGACATGTTGGTCTATAGACCCACATGATCTTGATATTTTAGCCAAATTTTGAAGTCTAGGCCACATAAACAAGATTTTTCTACTTAGAGCAGTTTCGAGTATACATTCGAATAATACACACTCGAAAAGACTCGAACGCTATAATTTAGCTCAAGAGGTGTCTATTTTGATTGAAAACATGCTAATTATCAGGACATGTTGGTCTATAGACCCACATGATCTTGATATTTTAGCCAAGTTTTAAAGCCTAGGCCTCATAAACACGAATTTTCTACTTAGAGCAGTTTCGAGTGTACATTCGAATAATACACACTCGAAAAGACTCGAACGCTATAATTTAATTCAAGAGGTGTTTATTTTGATTGAAAACATGCTAATGATCAGGACATGTTGGTCTATAGACCCACATGATCTTGATATTTTAGTAAAGTTTTGAAGCCTAGGCCTCATAAACACGAATTTTCTACTTAGAGCAGTTTCAAGCGTACATTCGAATAATACACACTCGAAAAGAATCGAACGCTATAATTTAGCTCAACAGGTGTCTATTTTTATTGGAAACATGCTAATTATCAGGACATGTTGGTCTATATACCCACATGATCTTGATATTTTAGCCAAGTTTTGAAGCCTAGGCCTCATAAACACGAATTTTCTACATAGAGCAGTTTCGAGTGTACATTCGAAAAATACACACTCGAAAAGACTCGAACGCTATAATTTAGCTCAAGAGGTGTCTATTTTGATTGGAAACATGCTAATGATCAGGACATGTTGGTCTATATACCCACATGATCTTGATATTTTAGTAAAGTTTTGAAGCCTAGGCCTCATAAACACGAATTTTCTACTTAGAGCAGTTTCAAGCGTACATTCGAATAATACACACTCGAAAAGAATCGAACGCTATAATTTAGCTCAACAGGTGTCTATTTTTATTGGAAACATGCTAATTATCAGGACATGTTGGTCTATATACCCACATGATCTTGATATTTTAGCCAAGTTTTAAAGCCTAGGCCTCATAAACACGAATTTTCTACTTAGAGCAGTTTCGAGTGTACATTTGAATAATACACACTCGAAAAGACTCGAACGCTATAATTTAATTCAAGAGGTGTCTATTTGGATTGAAAACATGCTAAAGATCAGGACATGTTGGTCTGTAGGCCCACATGATCTTGATATTTTAGCCAAATTTTGAAGTCTAGGCCTCATAAACAAGATTTTTCTACTTAGAGCAGTTTCGAGTGTACATTCGAAAAATACACACTCGAAAAGACTCGAACGCTATAATTTAGCTCAAGAGGTGTCTATTTTGATTGGAAACATGCTAATGATCAGGACATGTTGGTCTATATACCCACATGATCTTGATATTTTAGTAAAGTTTTGAAGCCTAGGCCTCATAAACACGAATTTTCTACTTAGAGCAGTTTCAAGCGTACATTCGAATAATACACACTCGAAAAGAATCGAACGCTATAATTTAGCTCAACAGGTGTCTATTTTTATTGGAAACATGCTAATTATCAGGACATGTTGGTCTATATACCCACATGATCTTGATATTTTAGCCAAGTTTTAAAGCCTAGGCCTCATAAACACGAATTTTCTACTTAGAGCAGTTTTGAGTGTACATTCGAATAATACACACTCGAAAAGACTCGAACGCTATAATTTAATTCAAGAGGTGTCTATTTGGATTGAAAACATGCTAATGATCAGGACATGTTGGTCTGTAGGCCCACATGATCTTGATATTTTAGCCAAATTTTGAAGTCTAGGCCTCATAAACAAGATTTTTCTACTTAGAGCAGTTTCGAGTGTACATTCGAAAAATACACACTCGAAAAGAATCGAACGCTATAATTTATCTCAACAAGTGTCTATTTTTATTGGAAACATGCTAATTATCAGGAAATATTGGTCTATATACCCACATGATCTTGATATTTTAGCCAAGTTTTAAAGCCTAGGCCTCATAAACACGAATTTTCTACTTAGAGCAGTTTCGAGTGTACATTCGAATAATACACACTCGAAAAGACTCGAACGCTATAATTTAATTCAAGAGGTGTCTATTTGGATTGAAAACATGCTAATTATCAGGACATGTTAGTCTGTAGGCCCACATGATCTTGATATTTTAGCCAAATTTTGAATTCTAGGCCTCATAAACAAGATTTTTCTACTTAGAGCAGTTTCGAGTGTACATTCGAATAATACACACTCGAAAAGAATCGAACGCTATAATTTAGCTCAATAGGTGTCTATTTTTATTGGAAACATGCTAATTATCAGGACATGTTGGTCTATATAACCACATGATCTTCATATTTTAGCCAAGTTTTAAAGCCTAGGCCTCATAAACACGAATTTTCTACTTAGAGCAGTTTCGAGTGTACATTCGAATAATACACACTCGAAAAGACTCGAACGCTATAATTTAATTCAAGAGGTTTCTATTTTGATTGAAAACATGCTAATTATCAGGACATGTTGGTCTATAGACCCACATGATCTTGATATTTTAGCAAAATTTTGAAATCTAGGCCTCATAAACAAGATTTGTCTACTTAGAGCAGTTTCAAGTCTACATTCGAAAAATACACACTCGAAAAGACTCGAACAATATAATGTAGCTCAACAGGTTTCTATTTTTATTGGAAACATGCTAATGATCAGCACATGTTGGTCTATAGACCCAGATGATCTTGATATTTTAGCAAAATTTGTAAATCTAGGCCTCATAAACAAGATTTGTCTACTTAGAGCAGTTTCGAGTATACATTCGAAAAATACACACTCGAAAAGACTCGAACGCTATAATTTATCTCAAGAGGTGTCTATTTTGATTGAAAACTTTCTATTGATCAGGACATGTTGGTCTATAGACCCACATGATCTTGATATTTTAGCCAAATTTTGAAGTCTAGGTCTCATAAACACTAATTTTCTACTTAGAGCAGTTTCGAGTATACATTCGAATAATACACACTCGAAAAGACTCGAACGCTATAATTTAACTCAAGAGGTGTCTATTTTTATGGGAAACATGCTAGTGATAAGGACATGTTGGTATATTGACCCACATGATATTGATATTTTAGCCAAGGTTTGAAGCCTAGGCCCCATAACACACGAATTTTCTACTTAGAGCAGTTTCGAGCGTACATTCGAATAATACACACTCGAAAAGACTCGAACGCTATAATTTAATTCAAGAGGTGTCTATTTGGATTGAAAACATGCTAATGATCAGGACATGTTGGTCTGTAGGCCCACATGATCTTGATATTTTAGTAAAGTTTTGAAGCCTAGGCCTCATAAACACGAATTTTCTACTTAGAGCAGTTTCAAGCGTACATTCGAATAATACACACTCGAAAAGAATCGAACGCTATAATTTAGCTCAACAGGTGTCTATTTGGATTGAAAACATGCTAATGATCAGGACATGTTGGTCTGTAGGCCCACATGATCTTGATATTTTAGCCAAATTTTGAAGTCTAGGCCTCATAAACAAGATTTTTCTACTTAGAGCAGTTTCGAGTGTACATTCGAAAAATACACACTCGAAAAGAATCGAACGCTATAATTTAGCTCAAAAAGTGTCTATTTTTATTGGAAACATGCTAATTATCAGGACATGTTGGTCTATATACCCACATGATCTTGATATTTTAGCCAAGTTTTAAAGCCTAGGCCTCATAAACACGAATTTTCTACTTAGAACAGTTTCGAGTGTACATTCGAATAATACACACTCGAAAAGACTCGAACGCTATAATTTAATTCAAGAGGTGTTTATTTTGATTGAAAACATGCTAATGATCAGAACATGTTGGTCTATAGACCCACATGATCTTGATATCTTAGTAAAGTTTTGAAGCCTAGGCCTCATAAACAAGAATTTTCTACTTAGAGCAGTTTCAAGCGTACATTCGAATAATACACACTCGAAAAGAATCGAACGCTATAATTTAGCTCAACAGGTGTCTATTTTTATTGGAAACATGCTAATTATCAGGACATGTTGGTCTATATACCCACATGATCTTGATATTTTAGCCAAGTTTTAAAGCCTAGGCCTCATAAACACGAATTTTCTACTTAGAGCAGTTTCGAGTGTACATTCGAATAATACACACTCGAAAAGACTCGAACGCTATAATTTAATTCAAGAGGTGTCTATTTGGATTGAAAACATGCTAATGATCAGGACATGTTGGTCTGTAGGCCCACATGATCTTGATATTTTAGCCAAATTTTGAAGTCTAGGCCTCATAAACAAGATTTTTCTACTTAGAGCAGTTTCGAGTGTACATTCGAAAAATACACACTCGAAAAGAATCGAACGCTATAATTTAGCTCAACAAGTGTCTATTTTTATTGGAAACATGCTAATTATCAGGACATGTTGGTCTATATACCCACATGATCTTGATATTTTAGCCAAGTTTTAAAGCCTAGGCCTCATAAACACGAATTTTCTACTTAGAGTAGTTTCGAGTGTACATTCGAATAATACACACTCGAAAAGACTCGAACGCTATAATTTAATTCAAGAGGTGTTTATTTTGATTGAAAACATGCTAATGATCAGGACATGTTGGTCTATAGACCCACATGATCATGATATTTTAGTAAAGTTTTGAAGCCTAGGCCTCATAAACACGAATTTTCTACTTAGAGCAGTTTCAAGCGTACATTCGAATAATACACACTCGAAAAGAATCGAACGCTATAATTTAGCTCAACAGGTATCTATTTTTATTGGAAACATGCTAATTATCAGGACATGTTGGTCTATATACCCACATGATCTTGATATTTTAGCCAAGTTTTAAAGCCTAGGCCTCATAAACACGAATTTTCTACTTAGAGCAGTTTTGAGTGTACATTCGAATAATACACACTCGAAAAGACTCGAACGCTATAATTTAATTCAAGAGGTGTCTATTTGGATTGAAAACATGCTAATGATCAGGACATGTTGGTCTGTAGGCCCACATGATCTTGATATTTTAGCCAAATTTTGAAGTCTAGGCCTCATAAACAAGATTTTTCTACTTAGAGCAGTTTCGAGTGTACATTCGAAAAATACACACTCGAAAAGAATCGAACGCTATAATTTAGCTCAACAAGTGTCTATTTTTATTGGAAACATGCTAATTATCAGGAAATGTTGGTCTATATACCCACATGATCTTGATATTTTAGCCAAGTTTTGAAGCCTAGGCCTCATAAACACGAATTTTCTACTTAGAGCAGTTTCGAGTGTACATTCGAATAATACACACTCGAAAAGACTCGAACGCTATAATTTAACTCAAGATGTGTCTATTTTTATGGGAAACATGCTAATGATCAGGACATGTTGGTATATTGACCCACATGATATTGATATTTTAGCCAAGGTTTGAAGCCTAGGCCTCATAAACACGAATTTTCTACTTAGAGCAGTTTCAAGCGTACATTCGAATAATACACACTCGAAAAGAATCGAACGCTATAATTTAGCTCAACAGGTGTCTATTTTTATTGGAAACATGCTAATTATCAGGACATGTTGGTCTATATACCCACATGATCTTGATATTTTAGCCAAGTTTTAAAGCCTAGGCCTCATAAACACGAATTTTCTACTTAGAGCAGTTTTGAGTGTACATTCGAATAATACACACTCGAAAAGACTCGAACGCTATAATTTAATTCAAGAGGTGTCTATTTGGATTGAAAACATGCTAATGATCAGGACATGTTGGTCTGTAGGCCCACATGATCTTGATATTTTAGCCAAATTTTGAAGTCTAGGCCTCATAAACAAGATTTTTCTACTTAGAGCAGTTTCGAGTGTACATTCGAAAAATACACACTCGAAAAGAATCGAACGCTATAATTTAGCTCAACAAGTGTCTATTTATATTGGAAATATGCTAATTATCAAGACATGTTGGTCTATAGACCCACATGATCTTAATATTTTATCCAAATTTTGAAGTCTAGGCCTCATAAACAAGATTTGTCTACTTAGAGCAGTTTCGAGTGTACATTCGAAAAATACACACTCGAAAGACTCGAACGCTATAATTTAATTCAAGAGGTGTCTATTTTGATTGAAAACATGCTAATTATCAGGACATGTTGGTCTATAGACCCACATGATCTTGATATTTTAGACAAGGTTTGAAGCCTAGGCCTCATAAACACGAATTTTCTACTTAGAGCAGTTTCAAGCGTACATTCGAATAATACACACTCGAAAAGAATCGAACGCTATAATTTAGCTCAACAGGTGTCTATTTTTATTGGAAACATGCTAATTATCAGGACATGTTGGTCTATATACCCACATGATCTTGATATTTTAGCCAAGTTTTAAAGCCTAGGCCTCATAAACACGAATTTTCTACTTAGAGCAGTTTCGAGTGTACATTCGAATAATACACACTCGAAAAGACTCGAACGCTATAATTTAATTCAAGAGGTGTCTATTTGGATTGAAAACATGCTAATGATCAGGACATGTTGGTCTGTAGGCCCACATGATCTTGATATTTTAGCCAAATTTTGAAGTCTAGGCCTCATAAACAAGATTTTTCTACTTAGAGCAGTTTCGAGTATACATTCGAAAAATAGACACTCGAAAAGACTCGAACGCTATAATTTATCTCAAGAGGTGTCTCTTTTGATTGAAAACATGCTATTGATCAGGACATGTTGGTCTATAGACCCACATGATCTTGATATTTTATCCAAGTTTTGAAGCCTAGGCCTCATAAACACAAATTTTCTACTTAGAGTAGTTTCGAGTGTACATTCGAATAATACACACTCGAAAAGACTCGAACGCTAAAATTTAACTCAAGAGGTGTCTATTTTTATGGGAAACATGCTAATGATCAGGACATGTTGGTATATTGACCCACATGATATTGATTTTTTAGCCAAGGTTTGAAGCCTAGGCCCCATAAACACGAATTTTCTACTTAGAGCAGTTTCGAGCGTACATTCGAATAATACACACTCGAAAAGAATCGAACGCTATAATTTAGCTCAACAAGTGTCTATTTTTATTGGAAATATGCTAATTATAAGGACATGTTGGTCTATAGACCCACATGATCTTAATATTTTATCCAAATTTTGAAGTCTAGGCCTCATAAACAAGATTTGTCTACTTAGAGCAGTTTCGAGTGTACATTCGAAAAATACACACTCGAAAAGACTCGAACGCTATAATTTAATTCAAGAGGTGTTTATTTTGATTGAAAACATGCTAATGATCAGGACATGTTGGTCTATAGACCCACATGATCTTGATATTTTAGTAAAGTTTTGAAGCCTAGGCCTCATAAACACGAATTTTCTACTTATAGCAGTTTCAAGTGTACATTCGAATAATACACACTCGAAAAGAATCGAACGCTATAATTTAGATCAAGAGGTGTCTATTTTGATTGGAAACATGCTAATGATCAAGACATGTTGGCCTATAGACCCACATGATCTTGATATTTTAGCCAAATTTTGAAGTCTAGGCCTCATAAACAAGATTTGTCTACTTAGAGCAGTTTCGAGTGTACATTCGAAAAATACACACTCGAAAAGACTCGAACGCTAAAATTTAGGTCAAGAGGTGTCTATTTTGATTGAAAACACGCTAATTATCAGGACATGTTGGTCTATAGACCCACATGATCTTGATATTTTATCCAAGTTTTGAAGCCTAGGCTTCATAAACAAGATTTGTCTACTTAGAGCAGTTTCGAGTGTACATTCGAAAAATACACACTCGAAAAGACTCGAACGCTATAATTTAACTCAAGAGGTGTCTATTTTTATGGGAAACATGCTAATGATCAGGACATGTTGGTATATTGACCCACATGATATTGATATTTTAGCCAAGGTTTGAAGCCTAGGCCTCATAAACACGAATTTTCTACTTAGAGCAGTTTCGAGCGTACATTCGAATAATACACACTCGAAATGAATCGAACGATATAATTTAGCTCAACAAGTGCCTATTTTTATTGGAAATATGCTAATTATCAAGACATGTTGGTCTATAGACCCACATGATCTTAATATTTTATCCAAATTTTGAAGTCTAGGCCTCATAAACAAGATTTGTCTACTTAGAGCAGTTTCGAGTGTACATTCGAAAAATACACACTCGAAAGACTCGAACGCTATAATTTAATTCAAGAGGTGTCTATTTTGATTGAAAACATGCTAATTATCAGGACATGTTGGTCTATAGACCCACATGATCTTGATATTTTAGACAAGGTTTGAAGCCTAGGCCTCATAAACACGAATTTTCTACTTAGAGCAGTTTCAAGCGTACATTCGAATAATACACACTCGAAAAGAATCAAACGCTATAATTTAGCTCAACAGGTGTCTATTTTTATTGGAAACATGCTAATTATCAGGACATGTTGGTCTATATACCCACATGATCTTGATATTTTAGCCAAGTTTTAAAGCCTAGGCCTCATAAACACGAATTTTCTACTTAGAGCAGTTTCGAGTGTACATTCGAATAATACACACTCGAAAAGACTCGAACGCTATAATTTAATTCAAGAGGTGTCTATTTGGATTGAAAACATGCTAATGATCAGGACATGTTGGTCTGTAGGCCCACATGATCTTGATATTTTAGCCAAATTTTGAAGTCTAGGCCTCATAAACAAGATTTTTCTACTTAGAGCAGTTTCGAGTTTACATTCGAAAAATACACACTCGAAAAGACTCGACGCTATAATTTAGCTCAATAGGTTTTTATTTTGATTGAAAACATGCTAATTATCAGGACATGTTGGTCTATAGACCCACATGATCTTGATATTTTATCCAAGTTCTGAAGCCTTGGCCTCATAAACAAGATTTTTCTACTTAGAGCAGTTTCGAGTGTACATTCGAAAAATACACACTTGAAAAGACTCGAACACTATAATTTAGCTCAACCGATGTCTATTTGGATTGAAAACATGCTAATTATCAGGACATGTTGGTCTATATACCCACATGATCTTGATATTTTAGCCAAATTTTGAAGTCTAGGCCTCATAAACAAGATTTTTCTACTTAGAGCAGTTTCGAGTGTACATTCGAAAAATACACACTCGAAAAGAATCGAACGCTATAATTTAGCTCAAGAGGTGTCTATTTTGATTGGAAACATGCTAATGATCAGGACATGTTGGTCTATAGACCCACATGATCTTGATATTTTTGCCAAGTTTTGAAGCCTAGGCCTCATAAACACAAATTTTCTACTTAGAGCAGTTTCGAGTGTACATTCGAAAAATACACACTCGAAAAGACTAGAACGCTATAATTTAGCTCAAGAGGTGTCTATTTTGATTGGAAACATGCTAATGATCAGGACATGTTGGTCTATAGACCCACATGATCTTGATATTTTAGCCAAATTTTGAAGTCTAGGCCACATAAACAAGATTTTTCTACTTAGAGCAGTTTCGAGTGTACATTCGAAAAATACACACTCGAAAAGACTCGAACTCTATAATTTAGCTCAAGAGGTGTCTATTTTGATTGAAAACATGTTAATGATCAGGACATGTTGGTCTATAGACCCACATGATCTTGATATTTTAGCCAAATTTTGAAGTCTAGGCCACATAAACAAGATTTTTCTACTTATAGCAGTTTCAAGTGTACATTCAAAAAATACACACTCGAAAAGACTCGAACGCTATAATTTAGCTCCAGAGATGTCTATTTTGATTGAAAACATGCTAATTATCAGGACATGTTGGTCTATAGACCCACATGATCTTGATATTTTAGCCAAGTTTTGAAGCCTAGGCCTCATAAACACAAATTTTCTACTTAGAGCAGTTTCGAGTGTACATTCAAAAAATACACACTCAAAAAGACTAGAACGCTATAATTTAGCTCAAGAGGTGTCTATTTTGATTGAAAACATGCTAATTATCAGGACATGTTGGTCTATAGACCCACATGATCTTGATATTTTAGCCAAATTTTGAAGTCTAGGCCACATAAACAAGATTTTTCTACTTAGAGCAGTTTCAAGTGTACATTCAAAAAATACACACTCGAAAAGACTCGAACGCTATAATTTAGCTCCAGAGATGTCTATTTTGATTGAAAACATGCTAATTATCAGGACATGTTGGTCTATAGACCCACATGATCTTGATATTTTTGCCAAGTTTTGAAGCCTATGCCTCATAAACACGAATTTTCTACTTAGAGCAGTTTCGAGTGTACATTCGAAAAATACACACTCGAAAAGACTCGAACGCTATAATTTAGCTCAAGAGGTGTCTATTTTGATTGGAAACATGCTAATGATCAGGACATGTTGGTCTGTAGACCCACATGATCTTGATATTTTAGCCAAATTTTGAAGTCTAGGCCACATAAACACAGATTTTTCTACTTAGAGCAGTTTCGACTGTACATTCGAAAAGACTCGAACGCTATAATTTAGCTCAAGAGGTGTCTATTTTGATTGAAAACATGCTAATTATCAGGATATGTTGGTCTATAGACCCACATGATCTTGATATTTTAGCCAAGTTTTGAAGCCTAGGCCTCATAAACACGAATTTTCTACTTAGAGCAGTTTCGAGTGTACATTCGAATAATACACACTCGAAAAGACTCGAACGCTATAATTTAGCTCAACAAGTTTCTATTTTTATTGGAAACATGCTAATGATCAGGACATGTTGGTCTATAGACCCAGATGATCTTGATATTTTAGCAAAATTTTGAAATCTAGGCCTCATAAACAAGATTTGTCTACTTAGAGCAGTTTCGAGTATACATTCGAAAAATACACACTCGAAAAGACTCGAACGCTATAATTTATCTCAAGAGGTGTCTATTTTGATTGAAAACATGCTATTGATCAGGACATGTTGGTCTATAGACCCACATGATCTTGATATGTTATCCAAGTTTTGAAGGCTATGCCTCATAAACACGAATTTTCTACTTAGAGCAGTTTCGAGTGTACATTCAAATAATACACACTCGAAAACACTCGAATGCTATAATTTAGCTCAACCGGTGTCTATTTTTATTGGAAACATGCTAATGATCAGGACATGTTGGTCTATAGACCCAGATGATCTTGATATTTTAGCTAAATTTTGAAGTCTAGGCCTCATAAACAAGATTTGTCTACTTAGAGAAGTTTCGAGTGTACATTCGAAAAATACACACTCGAAAAGACTCGAACTATATAATTGAGCTCAAGAGGTGTCTATTTTGATTGAAAATATGCTAATTATCAGGACATGTTGGTCTATAGACCCACATGATCTTGATATTTTAGCAAAGTTTTGAAGCCAAGGCCTCATAAACACGAATTTTCTACTTAGCGAAGTTTCAAGTGTACATTCGAATAATACACACTCGAAAAGAATCGAACGCTATAATTTAGCTAAAGAGGTGTCTATTTTGATTGGAAACATGCTAATGATCAAGACATGTTGGCCTATAGACCCACATGATCTTGATATTTTAGCCAAATTTTGAAGTCTAGGCCTCATAAACAAGATTTGTCTACTTAGAGCAGTTTGGAGTGTACATTCGAAAAATACACACTCGAAAAGACTCGAACGCTAAAATTTAGCTCAAGAGGTGTCTATTTTGATTGAAAACACGCTAATTATCATGAAATTTTGGTCTATATACCCACATGATCTTGATATTTTAGCCAAGTTTTGAAGCCTAGGCTTCATAAACAAGATTTGTCTACTTAGAGCAGTTTCGAGTGTACATTCGAAAAATACACACTCGAAAAGACTCGAACGCTATAATTTAACTCAAGAGGTGTCTATTTTTATTGGAAACATGCTAATGATCAGGACATGTTGGTATCTTGACCCACATGATCTTGATATTTTAGCCAAGGTTTGAAGCCTAAGCCTCATAAACACGAAGTTTCTACTTAGAGCAGTTTCGAGCGTACATTCGAATAATACACACTCGAAAAGAATCGAACGCTATAATTTAGCTCAACAAGTGTCCATTTTTATTGGAAATATGCTAATTATCAAGACATGTTGGTCTATAGACCCACATGATCTTAATATTTTATCCAAATTTTGAAGTCTAGGCCTCATAAACAAGATTTGTCTACTTAGAGCAGTTTCGAGTGTACATTCGAAAAATACACACTCGAAAGACTCGAACGCTATAATTTAATTCAACAGGTGTCTATTTTGATTGAAAACATGCTAATTATCAGGACATGTTGGTCTATAGACCCACATGATCTTGATATTTTAGCCAAGGTTTGAAGCCTAGGCCTCATAAACACGAATTTTCTACTTAGAGCAGTTTCGAGCGTACATTCGAATAATACACACTCGAAAAGAATCGAACGCTATAATTTAGCTCAACAGGTGTCTATTTTTATTGGAAACATGCTAATTATCAGGACATGTTGGTATATATACCCACATGATCTTGATATTTTATCCAAGTTTTAAAGCCTAGGCCTCATAAACACGAATTTTCTACTTAGAGCAGTTTCGAGTGTACATTCGAATAATACACACTCGAAAAGACTCGAACGCTATAATTTAATTCAAGAGGTGTCTATTTGGATTGAAAACATGCTAATGATCAGGACATGTTGGTCTGTAGGCCCACATGATCTTGATATTTTAGCCAAATTTTGAATTCTAGGCCTCATAAACAAGATTTTTCTACTTAGAGCAGTTTCGAGTGTACATTCGAAAAATACACACTCGAAAAGAATCGAACGCTATAATTTATCTCAACAAGTGTCTATTTTTATTGGAAACATGCTAATTATCAGGAAATATTGGTCTATATACCCACATGATCTTGATATTTTAGCCAAGTTTTAAAGCCTAGGCCTCATAAACACGAATTTTCTACTTAGAGCAGTTTCGAGTGTACATTCGAATAATACACACTCGAAAAGACTCGAACGCTATAATTTAATTCAAGAGGTGTCTATTTGGATTGAAAACATGCTAATGTTCAGGACATGTTGGTCTGTAGGCCCACATGATCTTGATATTTTAGCCAAATTTTGAAGTCTAGGCCACATAAACAAGATTTTTCTACTTAGAGCAGTTTCGACTGTACATTCGAAAAGACTCGAACGCTATAATTTAGCTCAAGAGGTGTCTATTTTGATTGAAAACATGCTAATTATCAGGATATGTTGGTCTATAGACCCACATGATCTTGATATTTTAGCCAAGTTTTAAAGCCTAGGCCTCATAAACACGAATTTTCTACTTAGAGCAGTTTCGAGTGTACATTCGAATAATACACACTCGAAAAGACTTGAACGCTATAATTTAATTCATGAGGTGTCTATTTGGATTGAAAACATGCTAATGATCAGGACATGTTGGTCTGTAGGCCCACATGATCTTGATATTTTAGCCAAATTTTGAAGTCTAGGCCTCATAAACAAGATTTTTCTACTTAGAGCAGTTTCGAGTGTACATTCGAAAAATACACACTCGAAAAGAATCGAACGCTATAATTTATCTCAACAAGTGTCTATTTTTATTGGAAACATGCTAATTATCAGGACATGTAGGTCTATATACCCACATGATCTTGATATTTTAGCCAAGTTTTAAAGCCTAGGCCTCATAAACACGAATTTTCTACTTAGAGCAGTTTCGAGTGTACATTCGAATAATACACACTCGAAAAGACTCGAACGCTATAATTTAATTCAAGAGGTGTCTATTTTGATTGAAAACATGCTAATGATCAGGACATGTTGGTCTGTAGGCCCACATGATCTTGATATTTTAGCCAAATTTTGAAGTCTAGGCCTCATAAACAAGATTTTTCTACTTAGAGCAGTTTCGAGTGTACATTCGAAAAATACACACTCGAAAAGAATCGAACGCTATAATTTAGCTCAACAAGTGTCTATTTTTATTGGAAACATGCTAATTATCAGGACATGTTGGTCTATATACCCACATGATCTTGATATTTTAGCCAAGTTTTGAAGTCTAGGCCACATAAACAAGATTTTTCTACTTAGAGCAGTTTCGACTGTACATTCGAAAAGACTCGAACGCCATAATTTAGCTCAAGAGGTGTCTATTTTGATTGAAAACATGCTAATTATCAGGATATGTTGGTCTATAGACCCACATGATCTTGATATTTTAGCAAAGTTTTGAAGCCTAGGCCTCATAAACACGAATTTTCTACTTAGAGCAGTTTCGAGTGTGCATTCGAATAATACACACTCGAAAAGACTCGAACGCTATAATTTAGCTCAACAGGTTTCTATTTTGATTGAAAACATGCTAATTATCAGGACATGTTGGTCTATAGACCCACATGATCTTGATATTTTAGAAAATTTTGAAATCTAGGCCTCATAAACAAGATTTTTCTACTTAGAGCAGTTTCGAGTGTACATTCGAAAAATACACACTCGAAAAGAATCGAACGCTATAATTTAGCTCAACAAGTGTCTATTTTTATTGGAAACATGCTAATTATCAGGACATGTTGGTCTATATACCCACATGATCTTGATATTTTAGCCAAGTTTTAAAGCCTAGGCCTCATAAACACGAATTTTCTACTTAGAGCAGTTTCGAGTGTACATTCGAATAATACACACTCGAAAAGACTCGAACCCTATAATTTAATTCAAGAGGTGTCTATTTGGATTGAAAACATGCTAATGATCAGGACATGTTGGTCTGTAGGCCCACATGATCTTGATATTTTAGCCAAATTTTGAATTCTAGGCCTCATAAACAAGATTTTTCTACTTAGAGCAGTTTCGAGTGTACATTCGAATAATACACACTCGAAAAGAATCGAACGCTATAATTTAGCTCAACAGGTGTCTATTTTTATTGGAAACATGCTAATTATCAGGACATGTTGGTCTATATACCCACATGATCTTGATATTTTAGCCAAGTTTTAAAGCCTAGGCCTCATAAACACGAATTTTCTACTTAGAGCAGTTTCGAGTGTACATTCGAATAATACACACTCGAAAAGACTCGAACGCTATAATTTAATTCAAGAGGTGTCTATTTGGATTGAAAACATGCTAATGATCAGGACATGTTGGTCTGTAGGCCCACATGATCTTGATACTTTAGCCAAATTTTGAAGTCTAGGCCTCATAAACAAGATTTTTCTACTTAGAGCAGTTTCGAGTTTACATTCGAAAAATACACACTCGAAAAGACTCGACGCTATAATTTAGCTCAATAGGTTTTTATTTTGATTGAAAACATGCTAATTATCAGGACATGTTGGTCTATAGACCCACATGATCTTGATATTTTATCCAAGTTCTGAAGCCTTGGCCTCATAAACAAGATTTTTCTACTTAGAGCAGTTTCGAGTGTACATTCGAAAAATACACACTTGAAAAGACTCGAACACTATAATTTAGCTCAACCGATGTCTATTTGGATTGAAAACATGCTAATTATCAGGACATGTTGGTCTATATACCCACATGATCTTGATATTTTAGCCAAATTTTGAAGTCTAGGCCTCATAAACAAGATTTTTCTACTTAGAGCAGTTTCGAGTGTATATTCGAAAAATACACACTCGAAAAGAATCGAACGCTATAATTTAGCTCAAGAGGTGTCTATTTATATTGGAAATATGCTAATTATCAAGACATGTTGGTCTATAGACCCACATGATCTTAATATTTTATCCAAATTTTGAAGTCTAGGCCTCATAAACAAGATTTGTCTACTTAGAGCAGTTTCGAGTGTACATTCGAAAAATACACACTCGAAAGACTCGAACGCTATAATTTAATTCAAGAGGTGTCTATTTTGATTGAAAACATGCTAATTATCAGGACATGTTGGTCTATAGACCCACATGATCTTGATATTTTAGACAAGGTTTGAAGCCTAGGCCTCATAAACACGAATTTTCTACTTAGAGCAGTTTCAAGCGTACATTCGAATAATACACACTCGAAAAGAATCAAACGCTATAATTTAGCTCAACAGGTGTCTATTTTTATTGGAAACATGCTAATTATCAGGACATGTTGGTCTATATACCCACATGATCTTGATATTTTAGCCAAGTTTTAAAGCCTAGGCCTCATAAACACGAATTTTCTACTTAGAGCAGTTTCGAGTGTACATTCGAATAATACACACTCGAAAAGACTCGAACGCTATAATTTAATTCAAGAGGTGTCTATTTGGATTGAAAACATGCTAATGATCAGGACATGTTGGTCTGTAGGCCCACATGATCTTGATATTTTAGCCAAATTTTGAAGTCTAGGCCTCATAAACAAGATTTTTCTACTTAGAGCAGTTTCGAGTTTACATTCGAAAAATACACACTCGAAAAGACTCGACGCTATAATTTAGCTCAATAGGTTTTTATTTTGATTGAAAACATGCTAATTATCAGGACATGTTGGTCTATAGACCCACATGATCTTGATATTTTATCCAAGTTCTGAAGCCTTGGCCTCATAAACAAGATTTTTCTACTTAGAGCAGTTTCGAGTGTACATTCGAAAAATACACACTTGAAAAGACTCGAACACTATAATTTAGCTCAACCGATGTCTATTTGGATTGAAAACATGCTAATTATCAGGACATGTTGGTCTATATACCCACATGATCTTGATATTTTAGCCAAGTTCTGAAGCCTTGGCCTCATAAACAAGATTTTTCTACTTAGAGCAGTTTCGAGTGTACATTCGAAAAATACACACTCGAAAAGACTCGAACACTATAATTTAGCTCAACCGATGTCTATTTGGATTGAAAACATGCTAATTATCAGGACATGTTGGTCTATATACCCACATGATCTTGATATTTTAGCCAAGTTTTGAAGCCTAGGCCTCATAAACACGAATTTTCTACTTAGAGCAGTTTCGAGTGTACATTCGAAAAATACACACTCGAAAAGACTCGAACGCTATAATTTAGCTCAAGAGCTGTCTATTTTGATTGGAAACATGCTAATGATCAGGACATGTTGGTCTGTAGACCCACATGATCTTGATATTTTAGCCAAATTTTGAAGTCTATGCCACATAAACAAGATTTTTCTACTTCGAGCAGTTTCGACTGTACATTCGAAAAGACTCGAACGCTATAATTTAGCTCAAGAGGTGTCTATTTTGATTGAAAACATGCTAATTATCAGGATATGTTGGTCTATAGACCCACATGATCTTGATATTTTAGCCAAGTTTTGAAGCCTAGGCCTCATACACACGAATTTTCTACTTAGAGCAGTTTCGAGTGTATATTCGAAAAATACACACTCTAAAAGACTCGAACGCTATAATTTAGCTCAAGAGGTGTCTATATTGATTTTAAACATGCTAATTATCAGGACATGTTGGTCTATAGACCCACATGATCTTGATATTTTAGCCAAATTTTGAAGTCTAGGCCACATAAACAAGATTTTTCTACTTAGAGCAGTTTCGAGTGTACATTCGAAAAATACACACTCGAAAAGACTCGAACGCTATAATTTAGCTCAAGAGGTGTCTATTTTGATTGGAAACATGCTAATGATCAGGACATGTTGGTCTATAGACCCACATGATCTTGATATTTTAGCCAAGTTTTGAATCCTACGCCTCATAAACACAAATTTTCTACTTAGAGCAGTTTCGAGTGTACATTCGAAAAATACACACTCGAAAAGACTAGAACGCTATAATTTAGCTCAAGAGGTGTCTATTTTGATTGGAAACATGCTAATGATCAGGGCATGTTGGTCTATAGACCCACAAGATCTTGATATTTTAGCCAAATTTTGAAGTCTAGGCCACATAAACAAGATTTTTCTACTTAGAGCAGTTTCGAGTGTACATTCGAAAAATACACACTCGAAAAGACTAGAACACTATAATTTACCTCAAGAGGTGTCTATTTTGATTGGAAACATGCTATTGATCAGGACATGTTGGTCTATAGACCCACATGATCTTGATATTTTAGCCAAATTTTGAAGTCTAGGCCACATAAACAAGATTTTTCTACTTAGAGCAGTTTCGAGTGTACATTCGAAAAATACACACTCGAAAAGACTCGAACGCTATAATTTAGCTCAAGAGGTGTCTATTTTGTTTGAAAACATGCTAATGATCAGGACATGTTGGTCTATAGACCCACATGATCTTGATATTTTAGCCAAATTTTGAAGTCTAGGCCACATAAACAAGATTTTTCTACTTAGAGCAGTTTCGAGTGTACATTCGAAAAATACACACTCGAAAAGACTCGAACGCTATAATTTAGATCAACAGGTTTCTATTTTGATTGAAAACATGCTAATGATCAGGACATGTTGGTCTATAGACCCAGATGATCTTGATATTTTATCCAAGTTTTGAAGCCTAGGCCTCATAAACACGAATTTTCTACTTAGAGCAGTTTCGAGTGTACATTCGAATAATACACACTCGAAAAGACTCGAACGCTATAATTTAGCTCAACAGGTTTCTATTTTGATTGAAAACATGCTAATTATCAGGACATGTTGGTCTATAGACCCACATGATCTTGATATTTTAGCCAAGTTTTGAAGCCTAGGCCTCATAAACACGAATTTTCTACTTAGAGCAGTTTCAAGCGTACATTCGAATAATACACACTCGAAAAGAATCGAACGCTATAATTTAGCTCAACAGGTGTCTATTTTTATTGGAAACATGCTAATTATCAGGACATGTTGGTCTATATACCCACATGATCTTGATATTTTAGCCAAGTTTTAAAGCCTAGGCCTCATAAACACGAATTTTCTACTTAGAGCAGTTTCGAGTGTACATTCGAATAATACACACTCGAAAAGACTCGAACGCTATAATTTAATTCAAGAGGTGTCTATTTGGATTGAAAACATGCTAATGATCAGGACATGTTGGTCTGTAGGCCCACATGATCTTGATATTTTAGCCAAATTTTGAATTCTAGGCCTCATAAACAAGATTTTTCTACTTAGAGTAGTTTCGAGTGTACATTCGAATAATACACACTCGAAAAGAATCGAACGCTATAATTTAGCTCAACAGGTGTCTATTTTTATTGGAAACATGCTAATTATCAGGACATGTTGGTCTATATACCCACATGATCTTGATATTTTAGCCAAGTTTTAAAGCCTAGGCCTCATAAACACGAATTTTCTACTTAGAGCAGTTTCGAGTGTACATTCGAATAATACACACTCGAAAAGACTCGAACGCTATAATTTAATTCAAGAGGTGTTTATTTTGATTGAAAACATGCTAATGATCAGGACATGTTGGTCTATAGACCCACATGATCTTGATATCTTAGTAAAGTTTTGAAGCCTAGGCCTCATAAACAAGAATTTTCTACTTAGAGCAGTTTCAAGCGTACATTCGAATAATACACACTCGAAAAGAATCGAACGCTATAATTTAGCTCAACAGGTGTCTATTTTTATTGGAAACATGCTAATTATCAGGACATGTTGGTCTATATACCCACATGATCTTGATATTTTAGCCAAGTTTTAAAGCCTAGGCCTCATAAACACGAATTTTCTACTTAGAGCAGTTTCGAGTGTACATTCGAATAATACACACTCGAAAAGACTCGAACGCTATAATTTAATTCAAGAGGTGTCTATTTGGATTGAAAACATGCTAATGATCAGGACATGTTGGTCTGTAGGCCCACATGATCTTGATATTTTAGCCAAATTTTGAAGTCTAGGCCTCATAAACAAGATTTTTCTACTTAGAGCAGTTTCGAGTGTACATTCGAAAAATACACACTCGAAAAGAATCGAACGCTATAATTTATCTCAACAAGTGTCTATTTTTATTGGAAACATGCTAATTATCAGGACATGTAGGTCTATATACCCACATGATCTTGATATTTTAGCCAAGTTTTAAAGCCTAGGCCTCATAAACACGAATTTTCTACTTAGAGCAGTTTCGAGTGTACATTCGAATAATACACACTCGAAAAGACTCGAACGCTATAATTTAATTCAAGAGGTGTCTATTTTGATTGAAAACATGCTAATGATCAGGACATGTTGGTCTGTAGGCCCACATGATCTTGATATTTTAGCCAAATTTTGAAGTCTAGGCCTCATAAACAAGATTTTTCTACTTAGAGCAGTTTCGAGTGTACATTCGAAAAATACACACTCGAAAAGAATCGAACGCTATAATTTAGCTCAACAAGTGTCTATTTTTATTGGAAACATGCTAATTATCAGGACATGTTGGTCTATATACCCACATGATCTTGATATTTTAGCCAAGTTTTAAAGCCTAGGCCTCATAAACACGAATTTTCTACTTAGAGCAGTTTCGAGTGTACATTCGAATAATACACACTCGAAAAGACTCGAACGCTATAATTTAATTCAAGAGGTGTCTATTTGGATTGAAAACATGCTAATGATCAGGACATGTTGGTCTGTAGGCCCACATGATCTTGATATTTTAGCCAAATTTTGAAGTCTAGGCCTCATAAACAAGATTTTTCTACTTAGAGCAGTTTCGAGTTTACATTCGAAAAATACACACTCGAAAAGACTCGACGCTATAATTTATCTCAATAGGTTTTTATTTTGATTGAAAACATGCTAATTATCAGGACATGTTGGTCTATAGACCCACATGATCTTGATATTTTATCCAAGTTCTGAAGCCTTGGCCTCATAAACAAGATTTTTCTACTTAGAGCAGTTTCGAGTGTACATTCGAAAAATACACACTTGAAAAGACTCGAACACTATAATTTAGCTCAACCGATGTCTATTTGGATTGAAAACATGCTAATTATCAGGACATGTTGGTCTATATACCCACATGATCTTGATATTTTAGCCAAGTTCTGAAGCCTTGGCCTCATAAACAAGATTTTTCTACTTAGAGCAGTTTCGAGTGTACATTCGAAAATACACACTCGAAAAGACTCGAACACTATAATTTAGCTCAACCGATGTCTATTTGGATTGAAAACATGCTAATTATCAGGACATGTTGGTCTATATACCCACATGATCTTGATATTTTAGCCAAGTTTTGAAGCCTAGGCCTCATAAACACGAATTTTCTACTTAGAGCAGTTTCGAGTGTACATTCGAAAAATACACACTCGAAAAGACTCGAACGCTATAATTTAGCTCAAGAGGTGTCTATTTTGATTGGAAACATGCTAATGATCAGGACATGTTGGTCTGTAGACCCACATGATCTTGATATTTTAGCCAAATTTTGAAGTCTATGCCACATAAACAAGATTTTTCTACTTAGAGCAGTTTCGACTGTACATTCGAAAAGACTCGAACGCTATAATTTAGCTCAAGAGGTGTCTATTTTGATTGAAAACATGCTAATTATCAGGATATGTTGGTCTATAGACCCACATGATCTTGATATTTTAGCCAAGTTTTGAAGCCTAGGCCTCATAAACACGAATTTTCTACTTAGAGCAGTTTCGAGTGTACATTCGAAAATACACACTCGAAAAGACTCGAACACTATAATTTAGCTCAACCGATGTCTATTTGGATTGAAAACATGCTAATTATCAGGACATGTTGGTCTATATACCCACATGATCTTGATATTTTAGCCAAGTTTTAAAGCCTAGGCCTCATAAACACGAATTTTCTACTTAGAGCAGTTTCGAGTGTACATTCGAATAATACACACTCGAAAAGACTCGAACGCTATAATTTAATTCAAGAGGTGTCTATTTGGATTGAAAACATGCTAATGATCAGGACATGTTGGTCTGTAGGCCCACATGATCTTGATATTTTAGCCAAATTTTGAAGTCTAGGCCTCATAAACAAGATTTTTCTACTTAGAGCAGTTTCGAGTTTACATTCGAAAAATACACACTCGAAAAGACTCGACGCTATAATTTAGCTCAATAGGTTTTTATTTTGATTGAAAACATGCTAATTATCAGGACATGTTGGTCTATAGACCCACATGATCTTGATATTTTATCCAAGTTCTGAAGCCTTGGCCTCATAAACAAGATTTTTCTACTTAGAGCAGTTTCGAGTGTACATTCGAAAAATACACACTTGAAAAGACTCGAACACTATAATTTAGCTCAACCGATGTCTATTTGGATTGAAAACATGCTAATTATCAGGACATGTTGGTCTATATACCCACATGATCTTGATATTTTAGCCAAATTTTGAAGTCTAGGCCTCATAAACAAGATTTTTCTACTTAGAGCAGTTTCGAGTGTACATTCGAAAAATACACACTCGAAAAGAATCGAACGCTATAATTTAGCTCAAGAGGTGTCTATTTATATTGGAAATATGCTAATTATCAAGACATGTTGGTCTATAGACCCACATGATCTTAATATTTTATCCAAATTTTGAAGTCTAGGCCTCATAAACAAGATTTGTCTACTTAGAGCAGTTTCGAGTGTACATTCGAAAAATACACACTCGAAAGACTCGAACGCTATAATTTAATTCAAGAGGTGTCTATTTTGATTGAAAACATGCTAATTATCAGGACATGTTGGTCTATAGACCCACATGATCTTGATATTTTAGACAAGGTTTGAAGCCTAGGCCTCATAAACACGAATTTTCTACTTAGAGCAGTTTCAAGCGTACATTCGAATAATACACACTCGAAAAGAATCGAACGCTATAATTTAGCTCAACAGGTGTCTATTTTTATTGGAAACATGCTAATTATCAGGACATGTTGGTCTATATACCCACATGATCTTGATATTTTAGCCAAGTTTTAAAGCCTAGGCCTCATAAACACGAATTTTCTACTTAGAGCAGTTTCGAGTGTACATTCGAATAATACACACTCGAAAAGACTCGAACGCTATAATTTAATTCAAGAGGTGTCTATTTGGATTGAAAACATGCTAATGATCAGGACATGTTGGTCTGTAGGCCCACATGATCTTGATATTTTAGCCAAATTTTGAAGTCTAGGCCTCATAAACAAGATTTTTCTACTTAGAGCAGTTTCGAGTATACATTCGAAAAATAGACACTCGAAAAGACTCGAACGCTATAATTTATCTCAAGAGGTGTCTCTTTTGATTGAAAACATGCTATTGATCAGGACATGTTGGTCTATAGACCCACATGATCTTGATATTTTATCCAAGTTTTGAAGCCTAGGCCTCATAAACACAAATTTTCTACTTAGAGTAGTTTCGAGTGTACATTCGAATAATACACACTCGAAAAGACTCGAACGCTAAAATTTAACTCAAGAGGTGTCTATTTTTATGGGAAACATGCTAATGATCAGGACATGTTGGTATATTGACCCACATGATATTGATTTTTTAGCCAAGGTTTGAAGCCTAGGCCCCATAAACACGAATTTTCTACTTAGAGCAGTTTCGAGCGTACATTCGAATAATACACACTCGAAAAGAATCGAACGCTATAATTTAGCTCAACAAGTGTCTATTTTTATTGGAAATATGCTAATTATAAGGACATGTTGGTCTATAGACCCACATGATCTTAATATTTTATCCAAATTTTGAAGTCTAGGCCTCATAAACAAGATTTGTCTACTTAGAGCAGTTTCGAGTGTACATTCGAAAAATACACACTCGAAAAGACTCGAACGCTATAATTTAATTCAAGAGGTGTTTATTTTGATTGAAAACATGCTAATGATCAGGACATGTTGGTCTATAGACCCACATGATCTTGATATTTTAGTAAAGTTTTGAAGCCTAGGCCTCATAAACACGAATTTTCTACTTATAGCAGTTTCAAGTGTACATTCGAATAATACACACTCGAAAAGAATCGAACGCTATAATTTAGATCAAGAGGTGTCTATTTTGATTGGAAACATGCTAATGATCAAGACATGTTGGCCTATAGACCCACATGATCTTGATATTTTATCCAAATTTTGAAGTCTAGGCCTCATAAACAAGATTTGTCTACTTAGAGCAGTTCGGAGTGTACGTTCGAAAAATACACACTCGAAAAGACTCGAACGCTAAAATTTAGCTCAAGAGGTGTCTATTTTGATTGAAAACACGCTAATTATCAGGACATGTTGGTCTATATACCCACATGATCTTGATATTTTAGCCATGTTTTGAAGCCTAGGCTTCATAAACAAGATTTGTCTACTTAGAGCAGTTTCGAGTGTACATTCGAAAAATACACACTCGAAAAGACTCGAACGCTATAATTTAACTCAAGAGGTGTCTATTTTTATTGGAAACATGCTAATGATCAGGACATGTTGGTATCTTGACCCACATGATCTTGATATTTTAGCCAAGGTTTGAAGCCTAAGCCTCATAAACACGAAGTTTCTACTTAGAGCAGTTTCGAGCGTACATTCGAATAATACACACTCGAAAAGAATCGAACGCTATAATTTAGCTCAACAAGTGTCCATTTTTATTGGAAATATGCTAATTATCAAGACATGTTGGTCTATAGACCCACATGATCTTAATATTTTATCCAAATTTTGAAGTCTAGGCCTCATAAACAAGATTTGTCTACTTAGAGCAGTTTCGAGTGTACATTCGAAAAATACACACTCGAAAGACTCGAACGCTATAATTTAATTCAACAGGTGTCTATTTTGATTGAAAACATGCTAATTATCAGGACATGTTGGTCTATAGACCCACATGATCTTGATATTTTAGCCAAGGTTTGAAGCCTAGGCCTCATAAACACGAATTTTCTACTTAGAGCAGTTTCGAGCGTACATTAAAATAATACACACTCGAAAAGAATCGAACGCTATAATTTAGCTCAACAGGTGTCTATTTTTATTGGAAACATGCTAATTATCAGGACATGTTGGTATATATACCCACATGATCTTGATATTTTAGCCAAGTTTTAAAGCCTAGGCCTCATAAACACGAATTTTCTACTTAGAGCAGTTTCGAGTGTACATTCGAATAATACACACTCGAAAAGACTCGAACGCTATAATTTAATTCAAGAGGTGTCTATTTGGATTGAAAACATGCTAATGTTCAGGACATGTTGGTCTGTAGGCCCACATGATCTTGATATTTTAGCCAAATTTTGAAGTCTAGGCCACATAAACAAGATTTTTCTACTTAGAGCAGTTTCGACTGTACATTCGAAAAGACTCGAACGCTATAATTTAGCTCAAGAGGTGTCTATTTTGATTGAAAACATGCTAATTATCAGGATATGTTGGTCTATAGACCCACATGATCTTGATATTTTAGCCAAGTTTTGAAGCCTAGGCCTCATAAACACGAATTTTCTACTTAGAGCAGTTTCGAGTGTACATTCGAATAATACACACTCGAAAAGACTCGAACGCTATAATTTAGCTCAACAGGTTTCTATTTTGATTGAAAACATGTTAATTATCAGGACATGTTGGTCTATAGACCCATATGATCTTGATATTTTAGCAAAATTTTGAAATCTAGGCCTCATAAACAAGATTTGTCTACTTAGAGCAGTTTCAAGTGTACATTCGAAAAATACACACTCGAAAAGACTCGAACGCTATAATTTAGCTCAACAGGTTTCTATTTTTATTGGAAACACGCTAATGATCAGGACATGTTGGTCTATAGACCCAGATGATCTTGATATTTTAGCAAAATTTTGAAATCTAGGCCTCATAAACAAGATTTGTCTACTTAGAGCAGTTTCGAGTATACATTCGAAAAATACACACTCGAAAAGACTCGAACGCTATAATTTATCTCAAGAGGTGTCTATTTTTATTGAAAACATGCTATTGATCAGGACATGTTGGTCTATAGACCCACATGTTCTTGATATTTTAGCCAAGTTTTGAAGCCTAGGCCTCATAAACACAAATTTTCTACTTAGAGCAGTTTCGAGTGTACATTCGAATAATACACACTCGAAAAGGCTCGAACGCTATAATTTAGCTCAACGGGTTTCTATTTTGATTGAAAACATGCTAATTATCAGGACATGTTGGTCTATAGACCCACATGATCTTGATATTTTAGCCAAGTTTTGAAGCCTAGGCCTCATAAACACGAATTTTCTACTTAGAGCAGTTTCGAGTGTACATTCGAAAAATACAAACTCGAAAAGACTCGAACGCTATAATTTAGCTCAAGAGGTGTCTATTTTTATTGGAAACATGCTAATGATCAGGACATGTTGGTCTATAGACCCAGATGATCTTGATATTTTAGCTGAATTTTGAAATCTAGGCCTCATAAACAAGATTTGTCTACTTAGAGCAGTTTCGAGTGTACATTCGAAAAATACACACTCGAAAAGACTCGAACGCTATAATTTAGCTCAAGAGGTGTCTATTTTGATTAAAAGCATGCTATTGATCAGGACATGTTGGTCTATAAACCCACATGATCTTGATATTTTAGCCAATTTTTGAAGCCTAGGCCTCATAAACAAGATTTTTCTACTTAGAGCATTTTCGAGTGTACATTCGAAAAATACACACTCGAAAAGACTCGAACACTATAATTTAGCTCAACCGATGTCTATTTTGATTGAAAACATGCTAATTATCAGGACATGTTGGTCTATATACCCACATGATCTTGATATTTTAGCCAAGTTTTGAAGCCTAGGCCTCATAAACACGAATTTTCTACTTAGAGCAGTTTCGAGTGTACATTCGAAAAATACACACTCGAAAAGACTCGAACGCTATAATTTAGCTCAAGAGGTGTCTATATTGATTGGAAACATGCTAATTATCAGGACATGTTGGTATATAGACCCACATGATCTTGATATTTTAACCAAATTTTGAAGTCTAGGCCACATAAACAAGATTTTTCTACTTAGAGCAGTTTCGAGTGTACATTCGAAAAATACACACTCGAAAAGACTCGAACGCTATAATTTAGCTCCAGAGATGTCTATTTTGATTGGAAACATGCTAATGATCAGGACATGTTGGTCTATAGACCCACATGATCATGATATTTTAGCCAAATTTTGAATCCTAGGCCTCATAAACAAGATTTTTCTACTTAGAGCAGTTTCGAGTGTACATTCGAAAAATACACACTCGAAAAGACTAGAACACTATAATTTAGCTCAAGAGGTGTCTATTTTGATTGGAAACATGCTAATGATCAGGACATGTTGGTCTATAGACCCACGTGATCTTGATATTTTAGCCAAATTTTGAAGTCTAGGCCACATAAACAAGATTTTTCTACTTAGAGCAGTTTCGAGTGTACATTCGAAAAATACACACTCGAAAAGACTCGAACGCTATAATTTAGCTCCAGAGGTGTCTATTTGGATTGGAAACATGCTAATGATCAGGACATGTTGGTCTATAGACCCACATGATCTTGATATTTTAGCCAAATTTTGAAGTCTAGGCCACATAAACAAGATTTTTCTACTTAGAGCAGTTTCGACTGTACATTCGAAAAGACTCGAACGCTATAATTTAGCTCAAGAGGTGTCTATTTTGATTGAAAACATGCTAATTATCAGGATATGTTGGTCTATAGACCCACATGATCTTGATATTTTAGCCAAGTTTTAAAGCCTAGGCCTCATAAACACGAATTTTCTACTTAGAGCAGTTTCGAGTGTACATTCGAATAATACACACTCGAAAAGACTTGAACGCTATAATTTAATTCATGAGGTGTCTATTTGGATTGAAAACATGCTAATGATCAGGACATGTTGGTCTGTAGGCCCACATGATCTTGATATTTTAGCCAAATTTTGAAGTCTAGGCCTCATAAACAAGATTTTTCTACTTAGAGCAGTTTCGAGTGTACATTCGAAAAATACACACTCGAAAAGAATCGAACGCTATAATTTATCTCAACAAGTGTCTATTTTTATTGGAAACATGCTAATTATCAGGACATGTAGGTCTATATACCCACATGATCTTGATATGTTAGCCAAGTTTTAAAGCCTAGGCCTCATAAACACGAATTTTCTACTTAGTGCAGTTTCGAGTGTACATTCGAATAATACACACTCGAAAAGACTCGAACGCTATAATTTAGCTCAACCGATGTCTATGTTGATTGAAAACATGCTAATTATCAGGACATGTTGGTCTATATACCCACATGATCTTGATATTTTAGCCAAGTTTTGAAGCCTAGGCCTCATAAACACGAATTTTCTACTTAGAGCAGTTTCGAGTGTACATTCGAAAAATACACACTCGAAAAGACTCGAACGCTATAATTTAGCTCAAGAGGTGTCTATTTTGATTGGAAACATGCTAATGATCAGGACATGTTGGTCTATAGACCCACATGATCTTGATATTTTAGCCAAATTTTGAAGTCTAGGCCACATAAACAAGATTTTTCTACTTAGAGCAGTTTCGAGTGTACATTCGAAAAATACACACTCGAAAAGACTCGAACGCTATAATTTATCTCCAGAGGTGTCTATTTTGATTGAAAACATGCTAATTATCAGGACATGTTGGTCTATAGACCCACATGATCTTGATATTTTAGCCAAGTTTTGAAACCTAGGCCTCATAAACACAAATTTTCTACTTAGAGCAGTTTCGAGTGTACATTCGAAAAATACACACTCGAAAAGACTCGAACGCTATAATTTAGCTCAAGAGGTGTCTATTTTGATTGGAAACATGCTAATGATCAGGACATGTTGGTCTATAGACCCACATGATCTTGATATGTTAGCCAAATTTTGAAGTCTAGGCCACATAAACAAGATTTTTCTACTTAGAGCAGTTTCAAGTGTACATTCAAAAAATACACACTCGAAAAGACTCGAACGCTATAATTTAGCTCCAGAGATGTCTATTTTGATTGAAAACATGCTAATTATCAGGACATGTTGGTCTATAGACCCACATGATCTTGATATGTTAGCCAAATTTTGAAGTCTAGGCCACATAAACAAGATTTTTTTACTTAGAGCAGTTTCGAGTGTACATTCGAAAAATACACACTCGAAAAGACTCGAACGCTATAATTTAGCTCAAGAGGTGTCTATTTTGATTGGAAACATGCTAATGATCAGGACATGTTGGTCTATATACCCACATGATCTTGATATTTTAGTAAAGTTTTGAAGCCTAGGCCTCATAAACACGAATTTTCTACTTAGAGCAGTTTCAAGCGTACATTCGAATAATACACACTCGAAAAGAATCGAACGCTATAATTTAGCTCAACAGGTGTCTATTTTTATTGGAAACATGCTAATTATCAGGACATGTTGGTCTATATACCCACATGATCTTGATATTTTAGCCAAGTTTTAAAGCCTAGGCCTCATAAACACGAATTTTCTACTTAGAGCAGTTTCGAGTGTACATTTGAATAATACACACTCGAAAAGACTCGAACGCTATAATTTAATTCAAGAGGTGTCTATTTGGATTGAAAACATGCTAAAGATCAGGACATGTTGGTCTGTAGGCCCACATGATCTTGATATTTTAGCCAAATTTTGAAGTCTAGGCCTCATAAACAAGATTTTTCTACTTAGAGCAGTTTCGAGTGTACATTCGAAAAATACACACTCGAAAAGACTCGAACGCTATAATTTAGCTCAAGAGGTGTCTATTTTGATTGGAAACATGCTAATGATCAGGACATGTTGGTCTATATACCCACATGATCTTGATATTTTAGTAAAGTTTTGAAGCCTAGGCCTCATAAACACGAATTTTCTACTTAGAGCAGTTTCAAGCGTACATTCGAATAATACACACTCGAAAAGAATCGAACGCTATAATTTAGCTCAACAGGTGTCTATTTTTATTGGAAACATGCTAATTATCAGGACATGTTGGTCCATATACCCACATGATCTTGATATTTTAGCCAAGTTTTAAAGCCTAGGCCTCATAAACACGAATTTTCTACTTAGAGCAGTTTCGAGTGTACATTCGAATAATACACACTCGAAAAGACTCGAACGCTATAATTTAATTCAAGAGGTGTCTACTTGGATTGAAAACATGCTAATGTTCAGGACATGTTGCTCTGTAGGCCCACATGATCTTGATATTTTAGCCAAATTTTGAAGTCTAGGCCTCATAAACAAGATTTTTCTACTTAGAGCAGTTTCGAGTGTACATTCGAAAAATACACACTCGAAAAGACTCGACGCTATAATTTAGCTCAACAGGTTTCTATTTTGATTGAAAACATGCTAATTATCAGGACATGTTGGTCTATAGACCCACGTGATCTTGATATTTTAGCCAAGTTTTGAAGCCTAGGTTTCATAAACACGAATTTTCTACTTAGAGCAGTTTCGAGTGTACATTCGAATAATACACACTCGAAAAGACTCGAACGCTATAATTTAGCTCAACAGGTTTCTATTTTGATTGAAAACATGCTAATTATCAGGACATGTTGGTCTATAGACCCACATGATCTTGATATTTTAGCAAAATTTTGAAATCTAGGCCTCATAAACAAGATTTGTCTACTTAGAGCAGTTTCGAGTGTACATTCGAAAAATACACACTCGAAAAGAATCGAACACTATAATTTAGCTCAACACGTTTCTATTTTTATTGGAAACATGCTAATGATCAGGACATGTTAGTCTATGGACCCAGATGATCTTGATATTTTAGCAAAATTTTGAAATCTAGGCCTCATAAACAAGATTTGTCTACTTAGAGCAGTTTCGAGTATACATTCGAAAAATACACACTCGAAAAGACTCGAACGCTATAATTTATCTCAAGAGGTGTCTATTTTGATTGAAAACATGCTATTGATCAGGACATGTTGGTCTATAGACCCACATGATCTTGATATTTTAGCCAAGTTTTGAAGCCTAGGCCTCATAAACACAAATTTTCTACTTAGAGCAGTTTCGAGTGTACATTCGAATAATACACACTCGAAAAGGCTCGAACGCTATAATTTAGCTCAACGGGTTTCTATTTTGATTGAAAACATGCTAATTATCAGGACATGTTGGTCTATAGACCCACATGATCTTGATATTTTAGCCAAGTTTTGAAGCCTAGGCCTCATAAACACGAATTTTCTACTTAGAGCAGTTTCGAGTGTACATTCGAAAAATACAAACTCGAAAAGACTCGAACGCTATAATTTAGATCAAGAGGTGTCTATTTTTATTGGAAACATGCTAATGATCAGGACATGTTGGTCTATAGACCCAGATGATCTTGATATTTTAGCTGAATTTTGAAATCTAGGCCTCATAAACAAGATTTGTCTACTTAGAGCAGTTTCGAGTGTACATTCGAAAAATACACACTCGAAAAGACTCGAACGCTATAATTTAGCTCAAGAGGTGTCTATTTTGATTAAAAGCATGCTATTGATCAGGACATGTTGGTCTATAAACCCACATGATCTTGATATTTTAGCCAATTTTTGAAGCCTAGGCCTCATAAACAAGATTTTTCTACTTAGAGCATTTTCGAGTGTACATTCGAAAAATACACACTCGAAAAGACTCGAACACTATAATTTAGCTCAACCGATGTCTATTTTGATTGAAAACATGCTAATTATCAGGACATGTTGGTCTATATACCCACATGATCTTGATATTTTAGCCAAGTTTTGAAGCCTAGGCCTCATAAACACGAATTTTCTACATAGAGCAGTTTCGAGTGTACATTCGAAAAATACACACTCGAAAAGACTCGAACGCTATAATTTAGCTCAAGAGGTGTCTATTTTGATTGGAAACATGCTAATGATCAGGACATGTTGGTCTATATACCCACATGATCTTGATATTTTAGTAAAGTTTTGAAGCCTAGGCCTCATAAACACGAATTTTCTACTTAGAGCAGTTTCAAGCGTACATTCGAATAATACACACTCGAAAAGAATCGAACACTATAATTTAGCTCAACAGGTGTCTATTTTTATTGGAAACATGCTAATTATCAGGACATGTTGGTCTATATACCCACATGATCTTGATATTTTAGCCAAGTTTTAAAGCCTAGGCCTCATAAACACGAATTTTCTACTTAGAGCAGTTTCGAGTGTACATTCGAATAATACACACTCGAAAAGACTCGAACGCTATAATTTAATTCAAGAGGTGTCTATTTGGATTGAAAACATGCTAAAGATCAGGACATGTTGGTCTGTAGGCCCACATGATCTTGATATTTTAGCCAAATTTTGAAGTCTAGGCCTCATAAACAAGATTTTTCTACTTAGAGCAGTTTCGAGTGTACATTCGAAAAATACACACTCGAAAAGACTCGAACGCTATAATTTAGCTCAA
>NW_020648861.1:0-792 GCF_003573695.1 Papaver somniferum
AAAAAAATAAATAAACTTGCATGTATAGTATTGCCTACTCAATCTAACTGCTAAGTGCTAACCATTAAAACTGACATTATTCATATACTACGAGTGGACTTAATATGATTTGTCCAATTCTCTTTATGCTAGACTTACGAAACAAATTAGTATGCTCTGAGCTGTCCAAAAGGGAAAAAAGAGTATGATTAATTTAAGACATCTTATATTAGTTAAGTAAGAAGAAATTTTTGTAACATTGCTATCACTAGGTATTCTTATTGGATTCTCAGCAACACTTTCCGAAGAATATAGTCCTATGTATAGTTTGGTTCATGTGTAGTCCATGCATATAAATCGGTTCTGCTGTAAAGAGTCCAATGTAATATGTCCATTAAGCTTAATATAAATACATGCCTCTGACACCCTAATAGGGTTAAGAGATCTTGTACAATTGTTCATGGTACCAAGAGCCAGAACGATCTCTCCAAAACCCTAACCTCAAATTTTTTTCTTCAAAACCCTAGCCTGCTCTTTTCTTCATCGTGTCTTCATCAGCTCAATCATCTTCATCTTCTGCTTCTTCTACCTCTAGTACTATGGCTTCTGATCACAGTTCAGGTTCTCCAACTGTCCCTTCCTCTATCTCGCAACGCGTAGGCTCTCTTATGTCTACCACTTCTTCTTCTCTGTTTGACAAATCACCCTTCATGCCTTCTTCGACCAAAATAGTTCTCTTGGATAGAACTAACTATCTTCTTTGAGAATTTGATATAACTCTTATTCTCAAATCGCAAAGGCTTTATAAATATC
>NW_020648862.1:0-992 GCF_003573695.1 Papaver somniferum
AAACACTTTCTAGAGAATCCACTAAACAGTCAGACTCAATCTAGGTAAAAGTATCTCAAGTAGTTAATATCTCTCTCTCGTTTTGATTTACTCAAGCTAATAGAAATCAGCGAGTCCTAATCAAACTCAAGGAATAACTTGGACAGTACCAAAGACCAATGTCCAAGGATCAATCAATGATAATCAACAACCAAAGATTGGATTAATCTAATTGATGATCTAAACGCACAACCTGTATTTTTTCAATTATAAAGATAAACAATATAATGCGGAAACTGAAATAACACAGACACAACAAATTTTGTTAACGAGGAAACCGCAAATGCATAAAACCCCCGGGACCTAGTCCAGATTGAATACACATTGTATTAAGCCGCTACAGACACTAGCCTACTCCAATCTAACTTCGGACTAGACTATAGTTGAACCCCAATCAGTCTCCCACTTATCCAAGGTACAGTTGTACTCCTACGCCTCTGATCCCAGCAGGATACTGCGCGCTTGATTCCCTTAGATGATCTCACCCAAACTAAGAGTTGCTACGACCCAAAATCGCAGGCTTTAACAATAAACAAATTTGTCTCACGCAGACAAGTCTATCAAAGGATCAATCTGTGTCCCATAGAAAAACCCTAAAGTCTTTGTTCCGTCTTTTGATAATAATCAAGGAGAACATGAACCAATTGATGATCCGGTCTTATATTCCCGAAGAACAGGATTAATCAATCACCTCAAAACAATCTTAATCGTATGGTAGCGAAACAAGATGTTGCGAAATCACAAAAAATGAGACGAAGGTGTTTGTGATTACTTTTTATATCTTTCCTATCAGAGAAATCAAACAATCTCAAGCCAATCAATATTATTGTACTGTTATGATAGAAGATGCAAGATAAGATCACACAACTACGATAAAAGTAATATCGGTCTAGCCTCACAATCCCAATGAAGTCTTTAAGTCGTTAACCTGTTTTTAGAAGAAGAAAACCAAA
>NW_020648863.1:0-483 GCF_003573695.1 Papaver somniferum
CATATCATGTTATGGCACACCATATTCCGACGCACTATGTTATGGAACACCACGTTCGGTCGCAAAATCTTATGGCACGCCAAGTCATTCCTTATTCAAGCATACCTTGTTCTGGACGTATCATGTTATTGCACACCATATTCCGACGCACTATGTTAAGGCACACCACATTCGGACACACAACACCTGGTTTTGGACATATCATGTTATGGCACACCAGATTCTGACGCACATTCTTATGGCACACCAAGTCACACCATATTCAAGCACACATTGTTTTGGACATATCATGTTATAGCACACCATATTCCTACATACTATGTTACAGCACACCACATTCTGATACACAACACCTGGTTCTGGACATATCATGTTATGGCACACCATATTCTGACGCAAAATCTTATGGCGCACCAAGTCACACCGTATTAAAGAACACCTTGTTCTGGACATATCATGTTATGGCACAACATGTTCCGACGC
>NW_020648864.1:0-361 GCF_003573695.1 Papaver somniferum
AACCAAAAATGTCTAAATGTGAAATATCAGGTTACCAAATGGTACGCAGAAAATGGTTGGTTAATAGTGGGTCTAAAGCGAATAAGTAATGTTGCATGCAATATGACGTACCCCCGGGCAGTAATAGGCAGGTTGGAATGCATAACCAATGCCCTAGATATCATCTGTAAACTTTTGATGGTAGCTTATGCGATACCATTTTGAGTGTGTACGTGGCGTACATGGTGCTCTATGTCAATTCTGATAGACATACAAAAATCATAAAATCCTTTAGATGTGAATTCTCCAACGTTATCAAGTATGATAGACTTGATTGGATAATCGGGGTCGTGAGCCATCAAACGTATAACTTGTGCTAGGA
>NW_020648865.1:0-645 GCF_003573695.1 Papaver somniferum
ACGCATAAATGCATGCCAAAGCGTCGCGGCATTCGCTTCCCGTAGGAAATGCAAGGCAAACTTGCATTTTCTTCTCAACCAACGTCCCTTCCCTATATATGTCTTATTTGCATTTCTACAAATTTCTAGAGATGCCTTCGATGATAATGTTATGAGGAAAACTGGTAGGGAGATGCCTTCGATGTGTCGTTTATGTAGAGATGCTTGTGAAGATGTTAGCCATATCACTTGGCATTGCAAAATTGCTAAAAGAATTTGGAAGTGGGCTGCTGAAATATTCAGATTGACGCCGAATGAGGACTTGGTGGCCTCCTACAAGGCTGCAAAGGGACGGAGTCGAATGATTAAGGATCTGTGGCTTGTTGCAAATCTTGCAATAGTTACGGAGCTGTGGAAGATGCGTAACAAAGCATATTTCGAGAACAAGCAGGTTCGTTGGCTGGAGTTTAAAGGAAGAGTTCATCAGGTAATTCGTGATAACTCTATTAGATTGAAGGGCCATATGCATAATACTTTGGATGATTTGCGTATCGTGAATTTCTTTAGAGTGTCGCATAGATCTTGCGATCACTCTGTTCCAGTTGAAGTTACTTGGAATCCACCAAATCCTGGTGAGATTATGATCTGTTGTGATGGTGCATCTCT
>NW_020648866.1:0-539 GCF_003573695.1 Papaver somniferum
TTTTTCTTAAAATTTGGAGCAATTCAACCTACATTATCTAAGTTTGAAGCATACCTGGGTACCCAAATACGCATCCTGCGGTTGTGGTTGGTAAAATCCATCGTCTTCATCTTGAGATTGAGTTTGGGGAAGAATGCAATCACCATCTAATAAATAACTTATTTCCGAATCATTATGAAGATTAACAAATACTCTTGGAGAGGAAGGAGATGAAGATTCAGATGAGCTATCATCAATTGAATCATCACTTGAATACTCAAGCTTAGTGAACCCAAAAAAAAAAATTATTTTCCATGATTAACAAATACTCTCAATAATTCTACTTCTATTATAAAACACCCATCTGATTTTTTAATCTCACTAATTGTCATTAACTTAATTATTTCACTAAGTATTTCACTAATCATTACACTAACTATTATTAACACTAACTAATCATTACCCAAAACTTATCAGGAGGGTAATTTAGGTATTAATATAAATATATTGATAATGGGTGACCTAGATTAATGTCTTACCCAAAATAAAACAATGGTCCC
>NW_020648867.1:0-570 GCF_003573695.1 Papaver somniferum
ACGCATGGAAACCTTTGTCCCAACGCCAAACCCCTAGTTTTGGCCACGCCAAAATCGCGCCAAGGCATGCCGACCATGCCACATGTGCCAATGGAATGCCGACCATGCCACATGTTCCAATGGCATGTCGTGCCAGACACCTTGTCGTGCCTAAACCATACCATGTTGTCCTTCCTCTCACGGCTTCCAAAACGAAGGCGTGCGACAATCAACGACCACCCTTCCATCTTAGATGCAAATCTTAACCATCCAAGGTCACCAACCAACGCATGGTAACCTTTGGCCCAACGCCAAACCCCTAGTTTTGGCCACGCCTAAATCGCGCCAAGGTATGCCGACCATGCTACATGTGCCAATGGAATGCCGACCATGCCACATGTGCCAATGGCATGCCGTGCCAGCCACCTTGACTCGCCTAAACCATACCATGCCGGCCTTCCCCTCACGGCTGCCAAAACGAAGGCGTGCGACAATCAACGACCACCCTTCCATCTTAGATGCAAATGTTATCCGTCCAAGGTCACCAACCAACGCATGGTAACCTTTGGCCCAACGCCAAAACCCTAGTTT
>NW_020648868.1:0-347 GCF_003573695.1 Papaver somniferum
TCCACGCATGGCCGCACAAAAACTAAAGCTATCATTTCTCTTCAATTTTTGAAACATCAGTCCAATATATTTTTCCACGTATTAAATTTTCACGTGTTAAACTTGGGTTTGTCGCCTCCCCACACCATTTATCAGATCTCCACCACCGTCACCACCATATTCCTCTTTTTTGTCCCATCAGAGTTCATAACTTCAAATGAATCTTCAATGATTAACATGTATAATCCATACTGATATTAGTTGAATAATCAATTTTTATTTACAAATTCATCGAATTCGACTGAGAAGAACCGATTGAATCGATATCAGACGAATCACCACCACCATATTCTTGATTTTCAGTATCT